>NW_020194349.1:600000-822404 GCF_002847485.1 Aspergillus campestris IBT 28561
TACCTACGCCTCAACCCTGTCCCATTTGCGTCGGACCAACACCCCCATTGGTCGAGACGGCAAGATCGCCAAGCCCCGTCAATTGCACAACACGCACTGGGGTTTGGTCTGTCCTGCCGAGACGCCTGAAGGTCAGGCTTGTGGTCTGGTCAAGAATCTGGCACTTATGTGTTACATCACTGTCGGTACTCCTAGTGAGCCTATCATCGATTTCATGATTCAGCGGAACATGGAGGTTCTCGAGGAATTCGAGCCCCAGGTCACACCGAACGCCACCAAGGTGTTTGTGAACGGCGTGTGGGTCGGAATCCACCGCGACCCGGCACATCTGGTCAATACGATGCAGTCGCTGCGCCGGCGGAACATGATCTCGCACGAGGTCAGTTTGATTCGGGACATCCGTGAGCGGGAGTTCAAGATCTTCACCGATGCCGGGCGCGTGTGCCGTCCGTTGTTCGTGATTGACAACGACCCGAAGAGCGAGAATTGCGGATCGCTGGTTCTCAACAAGGAGCACATTCGCAAGCTCGAGCAGGACCGAGAACTGCCGCCGGACCTGGATCCGGAAGAGCGCCGGGAACGCTATTTCGGATGGGACGGTCTGGTGAAATCGGGAGCGGTCGAGTATGTCGACGCAGAGGAAGAAGAAACGATCATGATCGTCATGACTCCCGAGGACCTGGAGATCTCCAAGCAGCTCCAGGCTGGCTATGCACTCCCTGAGGAGGAGTTGCACGATCCGAACAAGCGTGTGCGCTCCATCCTGAGTCAGCGGGCTCATACTTGGACGCATTGTGAGATTCATCCTAGTATGATTCTCGGGGTGTGCGCCAGTATCATTCCGTTCCCCGATCACAACCAGTCGCCTCGTAACACCTACCAGGCGGCCATGGGTAAGCAAGCCATGGGTGTGTTCTTGACCAACTTCGACCAGCGGATGGAGACGATGGCCAATATCCTGTACTACCCCCAGAAGCCTCTAGCGACCACGCGGTCCATGGAGTTCCTGCGGTTCCGTGAGCTGCCCGCCGGGCAGAACGCGATTGTGGCCATTGCCACCTACTCGGGATACAACCAGGAAGATTCCGTCATCATGAACCAGAGCAGCATCGACCGCGGTTTGTTCCGCAGTCTGTTCTACCGCACGTACACGGACTCGGAGAAGATGGTGGGTCTGACGGTGGTGGAGCGGTTTGAGAAGCCGATGCGGTCCGACACGCTCGGCATGCGCAAGGGGACGTACGACAAGATCGACGACGATGGTATCATCGCCCCCGGTGTGCGTGTTTCCGGTGAGGACATCATCATCGGCAAGACTGCACCTCTGGCCCCCGAGGCGGAGGAACTGGGCCAGCGAACCAAGTCGCACACCAAGCTGGACGTGTCGACGCCGCTGCGCAGCACGGAGAGTGGTATCGTGGACCAGGTGCTGGTGTCGACCAGCAACGACGACCTGAAGTTCGTCAAGGTGCGTATGCGGACGACCAAGGTGCCGCAGATTGGCGACAAGTTCGCCTCGCGTCACGGACAGAAGGGTACGATCGGTATCACGTACCGACAGGAGGACATGCCGTTCACGCGGGAGGGCGTGGTGCCGGATCTGATCATCAACCCGCACGCCATTCCGTCCCGTATGACAATCGCGCATTTGATCGAGTGTCAGCTCAGCAAGGTGTCGTCGCTGCGTGGGTTCGAGGGTGACGCGACGCCGTTCACGGACGTGACGGTCGACTCGGTCTCCCGGTTGCTGCGCGAGCACGGCTACCAGTCGCGTGGGTTCGAGGTGATGTACAACGGGCACACGGGGCGGAAGCTGGTGGCGCAGGTTTTCCTGGGGCCGACGTACTACCAGCGTCTGCGACACATGGTGGACGACAAGATCCACGCCCGCGCACGGGGGCCGACCCAGATTCTGACGCGGCAGCCTGTGGAGGGCCGTGCTCGCGACGGTGGACTGCGATTCGGTGAAATGGAACGCGATTGTATGATTGCGCATGGAGCTAGTTCCTTCCTCAAGGAGCGGCTCTTCGACGTTTCCGACCCGTTCCGCGTGCACATTTGCGACGACTGCGGGTTGATGACGCCAGTAGCGTAAGTTTTTTTTTTTCTTTTCCCCCCTCCTTCTCCCTTGTTATCCCTCATTGGACAGGGCATCATGCAGGATAGATTCAGCTGACAGCGTGCAGAAAACTGAAGAAGGGCCTCTTCGAATGTCGTTTGTGCAACAATAAGCACCGAATCTCGCAGGTCCACATTCCATACGCGGCCAAGCTGCTGTTCCAAGAGCTGGCCTCGATGAACATTGCGGCGCGCATGTTTACCAACCGGTCTGGGGTGTCGGTGCGGTGATTGGACCTGTGGGGATTGGCAATTGGCAAATTTCTGCGATGGATTCGGCATGACTGGCGTCTGGTTCTTCTTGATTTTCTACTCTTTTTCTTACTTCTTTTTTTCCTCTATTTTCTCGATTCGTTTTTTGTTTCCTGATGAACCGTGCCTACTCGACTATGGACTCTGAAGGCATTTTGGCCGAGGAATAGGTGCGAACGATGCTTTGGCAGCAGACTTGTATATGGGAAATAAAAAAGAAAAGCCCTCACTATCTAGTATTGACATAATGCAAATGGAGACATCCACTCAAGAGTGCTCTCGTATGTCTGATATCATGCTAATTTCCCGTCCCTCCTTGACTGCATGGGTCCGTGATATCATTCTAAATTAACCGTCCCCTCCTCGAGATAGTACACGATATAATTAAAATTCTTGTTCCCCTCCTGGACCCAGGTGCATGAGGATTAGACGAAATGAGAAACGATAGGCCGTGGAGTGACGAAGGGATCGTGATGGATGGAGCAGAAGCGGCAAATGCTGGCCTGTGGTTGGCCTGAGGTTCGCCATCCGCCGTCCATCACATCTTCTTCTTCTCCGCCATCCAATCTGCATCTTCATCTTCCTTCTCTCCCGCTGTCACCTTGCATATCCTTCTCCTCTTTCATCCGATCCAGTCTAGTCGGTCGGTCGATATGCATGGCTAAGAATAGCAGCATCCGTCCAACCCCCCCACCGAGCCACCAGCGGGGTCACATCTATTGGCATCACGGCGTCCTTTAAAGATGCCACAGCCGCCAGGACGCCCCCAAGGCGGTTTTTTCTCTTCTTTCTTTCTTCAGCAAGACTGGTCTTGTTTGAGTTGCCCTAATTTCGAGATATCCTGTGCACTGGTTGCACTTGTTTTTGTTCTTTGTTGTTCTACTATACCTTTAATATTGTCTTTACGACCCCCCCTATACTCAAAAAATCATACTTGTCAGACGAGCTGTGCTCTCTGTCTATCCCCCTATATTCAGTGTTCAGGATATCTCTTGATACTTCAATTTACTTTCGGTTCTCATATCGTCGCCGGTCGACGTGTTTGGTGCTCCGTTCAACTCAACAACCTTGCTCAGCCTCGCATTTCCCGCCAAGGCTTCTTGATATCATTCTTCTGTGCGTGTCGTGGACTGGATCCCGTCAATAACTGCGCCATCCAACATCCAACAACCAACAACTACAAGATTCCACTCCGGTAGTGCTTCTTGCAGTCTGTTCTTCCTTATATTCGGAAGGCCTCGACACGATTATCTATTGCATTTGCATATCTATATCTATTTTTTTCCCCCATCCTAATAATTAGTTCTGTCAACCTGCGCAATGACTGCCGTTCAGTTGAAGTTTTCGCTGCGCACTTCGTCCAATGTCAAGACGGTCCATTTGCTGGGCTCGTGGGACAACTACTCGCGCCAGATTCCCTTGTCGCGCGATGACTCCAAGTCGGGCTCGTGGATCGGCAAGTTCCGCTTCCAGACCTCCATGCTAAAGTTGGGCCAGCGCTACTGGTACTACGTATGTTCCCCTTCCTATCTCTATATCTCCCAGTGACTAATTCAAATAGTACATCATGGACGGCTACCACGTGTCGCACGACCCCGCCGTCGAGCACACGGTCGAGCCCACCACCGGCCGCAAGCTCAACATCCTCGACGTCCCAGGGGGGACCAAGAAGTCGTCGAGCTCGTCCGCCCCCAAGCACAGCTCGCGCCGCACCTCAGGAGACGTCGTGACGGGCCGCGCGCTCTCGCCCTCCAAGATCCACCACCCGAAGCCGTCCAAGCCGTACGCGTCGCGCCAGATCCGCGAGGCCGACTTCGCCCCCACCATGGAGGACCTCACGCGCCGCTTCGCCGGCTCCCGCATGTCAGACGAGTACTCGTACTCCAACAGCCCGCCCAGCTCCGTCGGCTCGTCGCTCTCGTCCCGCTCGTCGGGCAGCACGTCCCCGTCCTCGCTGTCGTCCATGAGTGACCCGCCTTCGCCCATCTGCCACTGCGAGCGCTACGGCATCACCCGCAAGGGTGACCGCGTCAAGCTTGACTGCGGTGGCTCGCGCTGTGGATACGTCACTGAGTCGTCTGAGGCGAGCTGCTCTGAGTCGGATAGTGATGAGGAGTACCGTCGTGCTCGCAGTGCTGTCCGTCGCCAGGGTATCGTCGTCCGGAGGTAGATTATCTATCATACTTGGTTTTTATGAACCTTGGTCTATTACCTCTATCCGCGTGACTGCGGAGTGCCCGTCAAGCGAGCAGCGGCAATGCCTGGAATAGTCTAGTCGCGACTATGCTGTTTACAGATGTGATGCACACAAAAGAAAAAACACCAAAAAAAGAGGAGAAGGAAGGGCCGGCTGCACGCGCCGGGATCCCTTCGAGGGGTTGAAGAGGAAGATGTAAGAGGGGACGAGGTGAAAGAGTCGAGTCAGAGAAGAGAAGAGAATGGTGTATGGTATGAGCGTACCATACACGTGGAAGCGAGGAGGAAGAGTGTGAGGAAGAATCCACCGAGGAAGAAAGAAAGAAAGACAATTCCCACCCTGTCACGACCGACCAAGCCAAGAAAGAAGAAAACGCAGTGGCAGCCAGGTGGAAAAACAGATGATACGAGATCATATGAGATGGATGAGATGAGATGAGATGATGACGATAACGGCATGATAGCATGAACGGAACCCAATAGCGCCAGTCTGGTTCGCAGGGCTGGGATAGGTCAATTTAAGAACACGCTTTTGGGAAGTATTATGAATATGAATGTTTTCATTTGGTCTATACTAGGATGGTAACTCTCTACTGTAGGGGTGATAATAGTATCGTAGTGAAGTAATGGTTGAGGTGTAGGTAGGACAGTTCCGACCAAGCCCTAAGTTACTACTGTTATGGCTGGCTAAGTTGGACCATGTTAAGAGAAACTATGATACCGTCTTAAGGAATCCGATGATTGACTATTACGTGGATATCTATAGAGTAACAATAGATTGTACAAGTATGTCCAGAGCCAACTGTGGCTGAACTGCGGTGCTTGACTCATGGACAGGGTTAGGGCACGTGTACATCCTCGAGTCATCCAACAGGGAATATCATGGTTTATTTACTTTTGGGATAGTGCTCTGCTAACACATAATAAAACCATAGCCTCTTTTATTAGACGAAAGACAAGACACCTGCGCCGCTGTCTTGAGTCACACTAGTACTGACATCAACTACAACTTCTATAAATCCCACTTGCGCCCCGCTCTATGGCGGCTACAGCATCTACTACTACCAGCGACAAAAAGGCAGTCTCGCGTCTTTTGGCCAGACGTTAATCAATTATATCATCTATTTTGTCCGCAAACACGGGATACCATAAGCAATGGCTACCCTCACTGTTGCGACCAAAGCTAACGGCGCCCTTGTCTTTCCAGGGGTGTTGGCGGCTGCGTATCTTTCCATGAATGGTGACTACAAAATTACCATTGAATATAAAGATGTAGAGGTTCTCGATCAAAAAGAGACATTGAGACTCACGACTGACAGTGGAGACTCTGCTATTGATACTTCTGTCGTCCCTTTCCTGGTAGACTATGCGAGTTCCACCCACGATTCTAAACGCAGTCAGGTAAGTATCAAATTACAACCCCCGATCTAAACCACATATCTAACCAATCCAAGATCAACGAATGGGTCCAGCGAAGCATAACTTTATCAGTCTCAGACTTCAACTCCCTCAAACAACCAATGCACGAGCTCGACTCCCACCTCATCCTCCGCTCCTACATAGTAGGCCACTCACTCACCCTAGCCGACATCCTCATCTGGGCCTCTCTCCACAGCAACAAAGCCACCTCCAGCCTCCGCAAAACCAGCACAAACATAACCAGATGGTATACCTTCATCGAGCACACCAACCCCTGGCTAGAAACAACCATATCCGACCTCACCCGCACAGCACGCCGGCATAAAGCAGCCGCCAGCGCAGCAGGCGCAAGCTACAACATCGGCCTAAAGCATACAGCAAACAGGATCGTGACGAGGTTCCCGCCTGAGCCGTCGGGGTATCTCCATATCGGGCATGCGAAGGCCGCGCTGCTGAATGATTATTTCGCGCATGAGTACGCGAGTGAGAGGGGTGTGCTCATCTGTAGATTTGATGATACGAATCCGTCAAGGGAGTCGAGCGAGTTTCAGGATTCGATACTGCGGGATTTGGAGCTGTTGGGAGTAAGACCTGATCGGGTTTCGTATTCGAGTGATTACTTTCAGCAGATGTATGAGGGTTGTGTTAGGCTTATTCGGTTAGGCAAGGCTTATGCCGATAACACGCCCAAGGAGGTAATGCAAGATCAGCGAAGAGACGGGGTTCCCAGCGCATGCCGAGACATGAGCATCAAAGACACCCTCTCCCACCTCGAGAACATGAAATCCGGCTCCTCAGAAGGCCAAAAATGGTGCATTCGCGCGCGCATCTCCGTCGACAATCCGAACAAAGCACTCCGCGACCCAGTCATCTACCGCTGCAATCTACAACCTCACCACCGCACAGGCACAATATGGTCCATCTACCCTACCTACGACTTCTGCGCCCCTTTCCTCGACGCTCTGGAGGGTGTAACCCACGCGCTGCGAACAAACGAGTACCGCGATAGAAATCCCCAGTATCAATGGCTTCAACAAGCGCTGTCGCTGCGCGAGGTGGATATTTGGGATTTTTCACGGCTGAGTTTTGTGCGCACTGTGCTCTCCAAGCGGAAGCTTTCCCTTCTAGTTGAGAAGGGCGTTGTGTCTGGCTGGGATGATCCCCGTATGCCGACTGTTCGTGGTATCAGACGGAGGGGAATAACTGTCCCTGCGCTGAGAGAGTTCATCTTGAAGCAGGGGCCGAGTCAGAATATTGTGAATCTCGACTGGACGGCGTTTTGGGCGACGAACAAGAAGTATATTGACCCCGTTGCGCCGCGCCATACGGCTATTGCCTCGCTCAATGCCGTGGTAGCTACTATTGACGGCGTTACTAAGATGACTTCAGAGGAGAAACCTCGACATAACAAGAACGCGTCGCTGGGAACGAAGAAAGTTTTCTTCGGCAAGGAGATCTTCCTCGCGCAGGACGACGCCGCGTCTCTAAAACCAGACGAGGAATTCACGCTCATGAATTGGGGCAACGCCATTGTCACCTCTATCACAGCAGACCCGCACACCGGAACAGTGCAAGACATAAATCTCCGTCTCCACCTCAGGGGCGACTTCAAAAAAACAGACAAGAAACTAACATGGCTCGCGCGCGAACCAACAAACACTATTCCCGTCGACCTAGTGTATTTTGACCATCTTATCAACAAGGATAAGCTTGAGAACGGAGATGATCTGCTGTCGTGTGTTACTCCGCGTAGCGAGGTGCGGGTCGAGGCGTGGGCGGATTGTGGGGTTGCTGGGCTTGTGGAGGATGATATTGTTCAGCTGGATCGTGTGGGTTATTTTCGTGTGGATTGTGCTTATAAGTTTGGTGGGCGGACTGTGCTGTTTAATATTCCTGCTGGGAAGGGTTCGTCTTTGGGTGGGAGATAGGGGTTGGGAGATGGATCTGGCTGTCACTGTATAATAATTGCGATTCCGCTCGTTGATGACCGTCTCGTACTCCAGTCACAGCGGGACAATGGCTGTGTTCAATTCTATTGACTTTTCCCTTGTTTTATCCAGCCATGCATATACCTGCCTGCAGTACATAATATTGCTGTAAACAGCGAGTCCAATCCAAACAACCCTCTCTTAATGTAGTAACTTTCGCTCCTCCTATCATATGGTAGACTCTACCACCTCAGTCCCCTAGTTTTTAAAAAAAAAAAAAAAAAGAAAGAAAGAAAAAAAGAATTGATTCGACATGATAGAACTGAAACTTTTATCTGCAGCCGGCTGCGTCGTTGACGGGTTTAGAGGTCAACACCCCTTAGGGTAACCCGCATATCGAGAAGGGAAGTCATAGCCCTGAGGTCGTCCAGAGTGCTGCGGGCAGGCATATCCGACTGGGATGGGTTTCTCTTTCACTTTGTGACCGATCTGGCCGACGAATTCACACGGATCGATCGCGTGTTTGAAATAGAGACAATCGCAGACGGAGAAGCGCTCGACGACTTGGAGGCACATGTTGGTTGGTGGATGAGACTGTGGTATGGTACTTTGGTGGTGGGTACCTGCGTTGGAGGGCAAAAGACAGGAATAAATGAAGGATGAATGAAGCTGGACTCAGTCGGAACGATCTTGGAGGAGCGGTTGAGTTGATAGAGAGGGTGCTTGAGAGAGAGCGTCGTCTAGATAGTTTTATATCAATGTTGTCAGGCGTCGCAGCATGACTATCCCTCATAACAGCATTGAGCCACTCAAATGTAAACCAGATCAGCGCGCTGCATACAGTGCCAGCCAAGTCCGAACGAGGTGAACATGAATGCAAGGCCTCCCTCAATCAATCAATCAATGCAGTTCGTTCCCCCAGGGCAATCCCCAGAAATATCAATTCAAAAGAAGACGGCATTAAAAAGCCAAAGTCAGTCTCAACCAGGAAGACCCAGTGCGTCGGGCAAGGACAAGCTAGCCGGGGCCATCCATCCATCGTGGCTTGCTCAGTGTCGTCCGCCCTACGGACTACGGACTCGCCGAACCCTGGTCGATCAGTGGGGTTCGCTGGGTTGACTGCTGGAGGACTCCACTGCGGACTCGGTAGAGGTCCGCGAGTACCGCCGCCGTTTCATCTTGCAAGTGCGTGCCAAATGGTTCCGGTGTCAAGCTTGGTCTAGTAGGAGTAGTTCAGCACAGCTGATCTCTAGTGGATACTGAGCCTAGCAGAAGTAGTAGGGTTCAGCTGTGACTGTATCCCATCTGTATACAGTAAGTACCGGCCATTTCGAAGTAGGACAGGCTGACGCTGAGCCCCGGTGGAGAGCCACCCCACCTAAGCATCAATCAGGAGAAAGAAAAGAAGACGATGAGGCTCTGATGCAGGGAGAGAGAAAGAACGACGAATGAATCGCGCGGATGAAATGCGGCTCCACCGGCGGTGTATGGCCTCAGTCATCCACCAATCATGGCCTGAGTCCGTCAGGCAACCACATTTATCCTGGGAAATGAGGCACGAATCCGGTGTGCGTTTCTTGGCTCTGGGTCTGGTTTTCGGCCTTTTTAAGGTCCTTTTCACGTTGAGAGGTAGTCTTCTGACCAGCTGAGTGTGGGATTGTGAAAGCTTAGGTGTGTATAGGGCTGAGCGCACACCGACTTCTCGGGTGACTCATGTCGTTCTTTAAATCAACATGGGGATAGCATAAGCACGGGGTTTTTACAGTATGTCACACAAGCGGAAAAGATCATGGCATTCAGCCCTACCGCAGATCACTTTTGATGCAGATTACTTTCCGAATTACTCCAGATTCCTCCCTCCCAATCTGGGAATTCTAGACGTACACGTACATGCATCCCCTACTTTGTAACCCCAACCCATCCTATTCTCAGATCGTGCCAAGAGCCCCGAAGCTCAGCCCCCGCGCCAACCCCAGCCGCAACACGCGCAGGATGTCTCCACCGCGTGAGCCTTCTGCCAGCCCGGCGCGCCAGTCCCAGCCGCGCTCCTCCGGAAGTCCGCGAAGGCCATCGCCCGCGCGAGGCACCAGGACGCCCGAGCTGCCTACTGACCCGTGGCCGGACTGCGGCCGAGATGACTCGACCATCTCACTGCCAATGAAGGAAAACGTGCTGGACCCCGTCCCACCGGACATGGATTTCTTCAGCAACGCGCGGGGTGACGGTGGGACGAAGAATGATCCTGTCGTCTGGGATTCCTCTGGCCCGCGCTTCGACGACTGGTACTCGAGCAGCGTCGACCGGAAACACTCCTCGCATTGTCCGTACACCCGTGGCGTCACGGTCTCCAGGTCCTCGATCGCCGATAGGATGGCGAATTGCTGGGGGACGGAGAAAACTGGTGTAGGTTCTGCAGTTGCGGTATTAGTGTCATCTCGGTTGCTCTTCGGGAAAAAGGCACACGTACGATCAAGGAAGGGCAGGGCCTCGCCCAACAGCGTTAACAGCCCGTCCACCTGTATAGACGAATCCCGTTCGGGGTCGTACAGCCCGCCGTAGATGCTGTCCGCTGCACTTGTGATCACGGCAACCAACGCCTGCGCCGCCGCCCGCCGTCGCGCAAGGGGCTTGAACCGGGGTCGCTGCCCTTCTTTCAGACTAACGGCCTCATCCCGGATCTCGTAAAAGCGACGTAGCGTCGCATATCCACTGAAGTAAAACTGAAGAATCGTGGCCGCCTCTTCGTCCGCGGACGCCACGGCCGTGAGACAGTCCCGCGGCCTTCGAATCATCGTCTCCAGCTGCTCGTCCAGGTCGGCCGCTGCAGGGAATGCGCAGGACCGCACGAGACTGTACGAGATGAGCAGATCCACCACCGACTTGACCTTTCGTCGACTGTGTGCCCGAGCGTAACACACCAGAGCCAGTCCGTATTCGTCAGAGTTGGCCACCGTAAGGTCTCCGTAGCGCTGAACAGGGAAGGTCAGCTTCATCAGACTAATAAAAAGCGATTGCGACTTACCTCAGACACCCTCCGGCCCTCGTTGTCCAGTCCCAGCTCCGAACAAAGCAGCACCACCCGATCCATCTGCTCCGACGTATCGAGGGGGAGCTTGTCCAACAGTTCAGATACGCTCTTCTGCATCTTGGCTTTCTCATCTATACGACTCAAGACCTCCAAAGCGAGCTCCCATCCTTCACGGGTGCCGCTCTCATTCTCGATGATAGGTCGCTCGAAAAGACCGGATGCATAAGCGCTCATCACATCATTCTTGTTGACACCTCGGCCGGATTCGCCGGTCTCTTGGCCGTACGAGAGGACCATTAAGTCGTCCGCGTTCAACCCAGGCAGCGCCTTTCTCGCCTCGTGCAACCAGCCTGCTGTTTCTGCGACCTCAGCCACGGCGGATGCAACACACAGAGACCATGTCTCGAGAAGCCCTATAACTCCATCCACGTTCCCCTCGAACACGGAAGCCAGACCGACTTCGAGACTACTGAGGGAGTTGATTCGGAATTTAGCATCGTTCGAGTTGCTGTTTGTTGCGCTGCTCAAGGCCAGGTCGAGGCGATGAAGGTAAGATTCGGCTGGCATCTATTAGCAAGGTGCCCCCACCAACGAATCAGTAAAGCTTACCAGGTTCTCGATGAGGCCCGTCGTCATCCTCTCCATCCCACCACACAGTCAGACCAACGGTGGCTTCAACCCAGTCCTGAGCCTGGTTCATGATGGCACTTGTGTCACCGAGAATGATTCGATAGAGAGACCGTAAGCTCTGATAAATAGACCACGGAACCCGGCTCTCGGCCATGCGTGCAGACTGCGTAAATGATGAGTCCAACTTGGCGGGGTTGGTGGCGAGCCCGAAGTTTGGCGCCTGGAATAGATTGTCCACAGCCGGCGAGTCGGGGGATTGCTCGTCACCTTCGGCGAATTCCTCCAGATCAGTAACAGCAACAAGCACACGCCTCCGGTACATCGCCCACTCCGCACCCCGCACATCCCAGTCGCCGCTCTGCACACTGGGGGATGACTCTAAGACCTGAAGCGCCTTGTTGACACAGCGCTGGATGTTTTGCAGCTGAGCTCCTCGATAGCCAGCCTGAGGTAGACCATCTTCCAATGCAGACCTGGCGTAGTTGAAATCGGCAGATCGCAGAACGTCGACAGCTTCGGAAATCTGTCCGCGTAATGTCGCGGAATTAATGGTTTCCCAGAAGTTGGGAGACGCAGTAGGGTTAGGCTCGGCATGTTTCAAGGATTGGATGTCAAAGGCCTGGCCGTGATTGGCATCCAGCCAGTCAAGGAGGACTTTGGGGAGGGGCGTCGGGGTTTCCGCCCTGTGATTATTTCCCAGGGTGAGGGCGCGAGAGCCAAATCCAAAAGCACCGGGCCAACTGGGCAGCTTCGCAGGAGAAGGCGGGGGGTGGTGAAGCTGGAGCAGCAATGAGCCGAGGAAGCTTGCTTTGGCGACGTTGGAAGCGCGCTCTCCAGGGCCAACACCGGCCCCAGGCCTGGGTACCCCCCCAGATGGCTTCCAGACGGTGACAAGCTTGTCACAGATATCGGATATGAGAGCTGGATAGTACGATATGTGGTATTCGGACCGTCGTGCTTCATCAAACAACCGACTGATCTCGTCCTCCGTCTTGATAATAAAGTCGCTAGGCTCCTCCACAGCGGCCAGACGCGAATGAGAGGCAAAGTTGCGCACAATCGACGGCATAGCGGAGTCCTTCTTGGGAGGCAGCTTGACCTTGCGCAGAGGCGACTGTTGCGCCCACTTCTCGTCGAGCTTGGGGCGCTTCGCGTTGGTTGGGTTCGTGTAGATCGGCTTGCGCTGGGCCTGGGCGTTGAAGTTGAATGGCGGAGCAGCCGGGTTGCCGAATGGGGGAGCAGCGGGATTGCTGAATGGAGGGGCAGCCGGGTTACCGAATTGCGAGTCCAGGAAACTGAAGCGTGGGCCGGTTGCCTTATTGGTCTGCCCAAAATCCATCAGGTCGTCGGGTGGTCCCTCATCCTCTTCCGGAATATCCGCATCGCCATGCGCATCCTGCTGCACCTCCTCTTCCATCTGCGACGATCCAAAGCTATTAAACGCACCACCGTATTTGGACGGCTGGCCGAATTGGCTATCGTGTGTCATGCTGAACAGCGACTGCGACGGGGCGGAGGGCTTGGCTGGGGCCGCTTTTCTGGCCCGGGGCGGCAGGAACCCGGGAGACGCGATCGAGGACCCAAAGATGCTGTCATTCTCAAAGTTCGAGCGGGAGAAAAGGGACTGTGGGGACTCCATTTGGGAACGCCCGTGCGGATCAAAGGAACTGGAGCCCGACGGCGGATTACCCGCAGGGGTGTTCGACAGATTGCTGAACAAGCTGCCCGACTTTCCCGGGGTCGACGGGGGGCTTGAGTCGAAAGGGACCTTGAAGGTCATGATGTTGATCGATCGTGGATATCAAATCCAGAAAGTCGGGTAGGGGGGCTTGATCAGTGAAATAAACAAGAAAAAAGATCACAGACCGCAGAATCCTCCGCGACCAGTGTTTGGACTTGTTAGCTGTGAATGACGAGCCAAAAGGTCTAATGAAAGGTAAAGGTCTCCGCCCCACTTCCAAATCAGACAGTCCAGAGAAGTGAGGTTGTCCGACAGCAACAGTCACCAGTTGAAGTGAATGATGTCTCTGGGTGGCTTCCAAGCACTTTGTCGTCCGGTCGATCAACGCGACAAGCTTGGCAGTGGTCATGTGATGATAAGATTGATGTAATCACGTGGCTTCTTATCGTGTTGGTCACGTGGATTTCCCTTACTGAGCGTGGTGTTGATGGGGGTTTAGCTGTACAACTTCGCTCAGAGTACGGAGTACGAGGTAGATGCTAGGTGCTGACATTCTTGGCAGCGTCTACCTATGTCTGGTCGTCCAAAGGCGAGTCCAGACTAAGTGCTGTACCTCCGTGTATCAACATTGCCGTCGTCAATGGCAAGCCAGTGTCCCGAAGAAGGTCGTAGCGCTTATAGTCGCGGCGGATTTCACCCTAAGAGACGGGTATGATGAAAGGTATGAGGTCCTCAGGAAGTTGGGATTTGGTCGGTATTCTACAGTGTGACTCGTAAAGGACCTACGGTGAGAAGCACCATCCCGCTTCTTGATGGGTCGACCTACTTACAGAAGTATTTCCAAGGCTGCCTGTTACAGGGCGATAAAGTACTCAGCGCAATTATGGTGGACTGAACGATATCTTTGAACTCGAGATCCTCAGATATTTAACTTATTCCAACCCCGACCATCCAGGGTATCGACATATTCTAAACCTGGTTGATTTGTTCGAGGACATTGGCCCTAGTGGCTGCCATGAACCCTACATCTGATTTCTCCAAAAGTGTATTACAACCGTTAAGGGACTTTTACATCCGAAAGTCTAGTGACTTGGACCTTGATGTTGTTCTGTGCGACTGGGGTTCAGCTAGTTAGGCCAACCGTCATCTCACTGAATTTATACAACCTACACTTCTTCGAGCACCTGAAGTCATTCTCGGGGCCCCGTGGGGACCTCCTGTTGACATTTGGAACCTAGGCGCAGTCTTACTAGACGCTCTTGGCGCGGTACGAATGTTCTACGGGCGAGCAAAAGAAATGGAGAAGTCTACCAAACAAAGCACTACCTTGACGAAATGGTGGCTCTATTTGGGCCATTCCCCCCACAACTACTGGCGCGGGGCGACCCCAATTTCATTTCCAGATACTTCTACGACATGGCAGGCTTCAGGACCCAATACCCCGGCCAAAAGCGTTCTTGGAAAACTGAATCGAGAGTCTAGGCAGGCAGGATAAAGAAGAGTTCGTTCGGATATTGAAGGCCATGAGAGAATTGACTCTGGTGACCGTAAAACGGCAAAGGAACTACTGGATGAGTCGTGGTTGGTCATGCTAATACTCCGAAATCGACATTAGCTAGTAGTATTGGTGGGCTGGGAATGGGACGATTCATGGAACGAGTCATGGAACAAGTCATGGAACGAACAGATCACTGCCAATTGTAGTCATTGACAGCTCGCACCCGGTCATGTGATGACACCCAACAGGGCAGCATGTGCCGCTCGTGGCGCTGATTGGACCACGCTCGATCCCCCCCAAGGCTCAGCCTTCCGCCATCCAGTACTACGAGGTCATCCATCCACCCAGCAGATGATCATCTAATAATATCATCGATCCGGGCAATGGCTGTGGTGAGATCGTCCGGTCCGTCCGTCGGCTCAGCCTCCCTCTCCGTCGTATCATCATGTTGGGATCATCTAAAAGAGTTCAATATCTTTGTTCACTAACCGAGACTGATGATTATAAGATGTTCCATCGTCCCCGCCTGTAGCTGACGGCGGTCATCTTCTACCCTCATTCCTGAAGATTATCAACACAGAATCATGGACTCCTCCAAGCACGATCCGGCTCTGCCTGCTTACACAAAGCACCACCCAACGTCCTCCATCGACAGTACACCAGAGGATCTACCAGAGAGCAAATCTCATCTCTACCATGTGTACAACACCTACTGGCAAAACCATTACAACATCACAACCGCTGACAAGCATCAACTATACTATGTGGATAATTCTGTGTGGACACCCAAAAAGCCCGACCTAACCCTCCATGCGGGGTCCGACAACACCGCGCCGACCGTGGCGGTCTGCAAGTACAAATATTTTTCGCGACGCTTCCACGTCGGCCTGGGAGACCCGCAGAATCCTAACAAAATGGACTGGGAGATGGTCGCCACCCAAAGCGTCATGCACGAGAGGTACCGGTGGCATATCAACCTCCCGAGTGGCAGGCAGGCTTTTGTCTGGAAGCAGACGCGCTCCGTCGGTATTGACGAATCCTTTTCCGGGCTCTGTGGCACCAACTTCAAGCTCGTGGACGACCGGACTGGACGTCTTGTGGGACTGTTTTCGAGTACCGTGATGAGCTTGAAGAAGTCGGGCAAGTTCCGAGTTACTGCGGAGTATGGGAAAGAGTTTGAGGTCATGGCTCTAATTACCGTGCTGGGGTTGTACGAGAGCGCAAGACGCCGCCAAGCTTCGGCCAGCGGCGGCGCCGGCGGCGGCGGCGGTGGTGGTGGATAAATACCGCCTCGTCTTTCTTTTTATGTTATGTTGTTTTATGAGATACCATGTGTAGATAGTTCAGTTTGCAATGCATTTCGTTTGCTGTTATCACCCAAGTTGTATGATCAATGAGTGCGTCTTGAGTGTATATGGACATGATTTTTGAAACTATGAAAAGGTTGCGAATAGTACGAATACTTTCAAATGACATAGAATAGTCAAAACAACTGTTTTGTGTGGTTTACGTGGGAATAACACTGCAAGTCAGCTGACGTGTTGGCCGATTGCCTTCTCTCACAACATGCATGTCTTCCCGAGTCATGGATTGGAGGGCTTCATGAAATCCTCACACTCTACCTCTAGTGTTAGCACTACGAGCTCCTCTCCTTTTAGCGAGTCCAGCATACGGGCCTATCTGGTCGCTCCTACATCATTGAACATGTTTTACAGGAGATAATCTCTCGACCACGTCAAGTCTATCGAGCATCGTGGGTCGGCACTGAACCTTCTCACGTATACTTGCTTATACCTCCTGCAGGGCGGACGGTCAAGAGTATATATTGAAGTACATACAGTCTATCAACTTTGAAGATCTTCAAGCAGTCAACTACGGCGCGTCAAGCGTTCGGTCATAAATGATTTGCGGGTGTTTGAGTATAACTCTGTTTGTGGTATATTCCCATACATACTCTCGAGGTGTAGATATATATATTGTTATATTGTCTTGTCTAGAATTCAATTGATCAAATACTTGATTAAAAGTCTTTCAATCAAATTTATCGAGCCTCTGTACCTCATCCACCGGCGCTCGTTCATTGCTTTGCCATAGAATACCGCTTATAAAAATCCGGCCAAGTCTAGATATTCCTCGCATTGTTTGTTGTTGAGGGAACCAGTCTTGGCGGATCAAGAGACTCCACGGCTCACTCACCCCACAAGCTCACCGCGCTCACTCTCCTACTAGAACAACACGGCGTCTTGGCGTCACGTTGTATGCATCTGCCTGCTCATCTTCCTTCTACAGAACTTATAGATAGATTGTCTCTCATCCTTATCCTTTAACCATACTGTACTATCCCTAAATGATGAACACGACCTCCAGTGGCAGCTGATGGCCGTCCGACGACCTCATCGCAAATCCCGCCACGGGTGCGCGGAGTGCAAGCGGAGAAGAGTGAAGGTATTGTCCTCCAGGAACCATATAATCGCCACCCATATCTAATCTATACAGTGCGATGAGACCCGCCCGACATGTTCAAACTGCTCCAAACGCCAGACAGAGTGTGAATATGAATCTGCAAGCTCCCTTCTATGGACGAATGAAGAACGTCTCCCGCAGCCAAGGTCTGCCAGTTCCGATCTTGAAGGGCTCGCACAGTTAGATTCTCACTTAACGCCCGATAACTCATTCGACATATTGGGACGACTTGGCGGGGATGACAGAGCATCCCAATCTCCCGCCAGCTTGAACCTTTCGGACTTGGAGTTGATGATGCAGTGGTGCAACTCAACGCATCAGACCCTATCCCGAAACACCAGGACAGAGTCGATCTGGCGCTTCCGTGTGCCGGAGGAAGCCCTGTCTCACACATTCCTGATGCACGGCATTCTGGCTCTTTCTGCGCTCCATATCGCGCGCACGAGAGACGACCAACGACACGAGTCATATGTCAGGACCGCTGTCGCGCACCAACATCAGGCACTGACTTTTTTCCGCCAATTACTGAACAATATCACCGAGGATAACGCAAAAGCGATGTTCTCCTTCGCGGGTATTGTCGTTGTCTACACGTTTGGGTTCCCTCAGACCCCCGACCCGGCAGACCCATGGTCCTGTGTCGACGGTCTGCTCCAGGTTCTGCTGCTGGCTCGCGGCGTGCAGCAACTCTTGAACCAGGCGACTTCTTGGATTCGGAGTACCGACTGGGACGAGCTTTTGCAGTTCGATCCGTATGATCCCTCCCCGCCGGATGATGCCCGTGCCGTGATCCAGCGGCTGTCCAAATTGAACCGCGACTGCGGCGCTCAGGACCCGACGCATAGCATCTCGCTCTACGAAAATGTCATCGAGAATCTGGCGGACATGATGGCTGCCGTGTCTAGCGGGTTGACTTCGGTGCCTGTTGCTGCCAGGTGGGCTATTAAACTGAGACCGGAATTCGTCGACCTGGCCCGTGAACATCGGCCCTTCCCTCTGGTAATCCTGGTCCACTACTGTGCGGTGCTCCATCGCCTGAAGTATGACTGGTGTTTTGATCAATGGGACGAGCGAGTTCCCAAGGCTATATGGAAGATATTAGATGATTCCTGGAGGGTACACATCCGGGAACCTATGACGGAGATTTTTGGACAAAACTTCGAGTCGTCGGCGGAATAAATCTCATTTGCATGGCTCACTTGGTCCAGCAATTTCTACAAAACAAGGCTATCTATAGGTTTTCGAAACGCAACCTTTCCCGGAAGAATTTGCTTCCTCGCTCATGGTACACTCGCCGTACCGGCCACCACACACAATCTCACTCTACTAAACATTTACCGAAATCTCGCAAATCTTCAGACCCCCTTTGGCCGTCATCACACGACTCCTCCCTAAGAGACAATTAACCTCACTCGGGTGAATAACGACAAATATTACCAACACAAAGAACATCAGCAGCCCATCAAACACATAGATAAACACCTCCGTCGAAAGTAAATACCCTTCTGATCCCTGCAGATACTCGACAACGCGGAAAATAGACCGGATCAGAATAAGGATACTCGACGCATGCAGCGCAAAGAGGTGTTTCCGCCACGGGATATAGTCAGCGACGGACTCTGCGGTGGGATGGCTCCCAATGCGCATTTGGAACAGGGCCGCGCTGATCAGAAAGAAGCCGAAGAAGGCGATCTGGACGAATAGGCCGCCGATGATGACGTTCTCGCCAGTGGCCCGGTTATCGGTGACCATGATTCCGGCTCCTGTTAATAGCGCCTCGTTAGCGATATCCCAGCGGCACAGCAAGTTATATGGTCTGACCTGATGCCTGCATCAAAAAACTGAGCACATCACCAGCGACGAAGATCTTGGTCATCCAGTTGACTCGGATAATTGCTAGCTTCTCGCCCCGGACTAGTGTGATGATCCGGCCCAGCTCCATGTATATGCTCGCGGCGAAGAGCGCCGGGGCGACTAGCAATAGCGTGCTCTGCATGACATATGGACCAATCGTCCAGTTGGGGGATTGCGACGATGACATGGCGCGTCCTATGTACCCGACGAATTCGACTGCATGGTCAGTTATGGATGTAGTTCCAACAGGAGGGGCACTCACACCAGGCACCAATAGCCATGGGGATGAAGAACCACGTCCTCGTCCTGGTCAATTGGTATGAATGAAGCAGGGATACCGCCAAGAAGAGAATGATGAAAACCACGGCTGCTGCTTTGGAAGGGTAGTACTCGTACGCCTTCCAGCCTCCATGATCTGCGCCTGACATGGTGAATTGATGTCTATAGTACTATCGTATGAGACAAGTGACGATATCAACAACAGCTCTGCACTTTCGACTCGACACTCGATGAAGATCGAACATGAGCGAGCAAGACACTCTTAAATATTTCTACACTAGCAATCCATCCATCCAGGCAACTCTGAAACTTCATTGTCGGGTCAGAATCAATTGACATGCGATGGATCCGCGCTATCGTATATCTCGTACCCATTTCCGAATCGGGTAAAGACGATGTTCAACCTCGATCTAGCCGGACATTTCCCGAGAGCCGGACGTGGATACGCGTATTTAAGCCCTGACTACATGACGATCATTTTGATTCGTATTTCTTGCCTGGCTGGGTTAGATCGATATCATGAGTATATCCATATTCTGTCACTCGGCATTATGTGGGTAAATGCCAACTATATACGGAATTGTCCCATAACTATAGACGAGCCTGCGTCCCCACGTCATTCACCAACACATAACGATACCTCGCCTTGCCCTCGTGCATATCAGCCAACGCTGCATTAACATCCTCCATAGGCCGCTTCTGAATCCACGGCAACACCCTCTTCTCCGCCGCCAGTTTCAGCATCTGCCGAATATCCTCCGTCGACCCAATATTCGACCCCGTCACCTTGACACCCCTCTGGATCAACGAAAACGCCATCAACTGAGGCAGCGGCTCCTCAGGCGCGCCCACCTGCACAAACACCCCATCCCTCTTGAGCAGCCTCAGATACCCCGTGAGCGGCATATCCGGCCCAGACACAGTACAAATAATCAAATCCAACGACTTCGCATGGGTCCTCGCCCAATTTTCATCCTCCCCCGTCGCAATGAAACCATCAGCCCCCAACCCCTCAACCGCATCGCGCTTCTTCCCCGACGACCTCGAAATCGCAACCACCCGCTCACACCCCATCGCCTTAGCAAACAGCACCCCCAAATGCCCCAGCCCACCAATCCCCACAATCCCCACCGACTTCCCAGCCCCAGCCCCATACTTCCGCAGCGGCGCATAAACAGTCACCCCACCGCACAGCAGCGGCGCAGCCTCAGCGCTCGGCAACGCATCAGGGATCTTGAACGCGAAATGCGCCGGCCCGCGCCACAGCGTCGCGAACCCGCCCCACGACTTGCTCTTGTCGGCATACCGCCCGTTGTACGTGCCCACGATGCGCGGACAGTAGCTCTCTTCGCCGTCCGCGCACGCCTCGCAGTCTGCTTTGCGCAGACACGCGCCGCTCTGCGCGCCGACGCCTACCCGGTCGCCGAGCTTGATCTCGCGCGAGGCCGGAGATGACTCTAGTGTTGGCACGGCTGATCCCACGCGCACGACCGTCCCGACTATCTCGTGCCCCACGACGCAGGGGTAGTTGGTTGGCGCCCAGCCTGAGCGCAGAGTGTGGATGTCTGTGCCGCAGATTCCGCAGTGCGAGACGCGGATTTCGATGTCGGTGGGCGTGAAGGGTTTGGGTTGGAAGGTTGTGTATGTGAGTGGGCTGGTGGCGTCGTGGGCGACCCAGCCTTGGAATGTGTCTGATGGGGGGGACATGTTGTTCGCTTGGATGATTGGTATTGAGGTTGGATTTGTTGTTTAAATGGGTTCAATTTGTTTGTAGTGAGATGGATTGATGAACATGGAGTGTATAAGTACGGGGTAAGTAGAGTATAGATTTGGCGGGTGAAATGCGGAGACGATTAGTCTCGCGTGAATTGCCGAGGTTGCGGCCTAGCCAGCGATCCAGCTTTCATGGACAACCGAGCGTTTGAATACTGCAGATCCTAACTAATAATAGGTAGTAGTTATGAATTGTGGTGCATTTGTATGGCTTGAGGAAGGTTTGTTCTGTAGCTTTATAGTAAGTGTTTGATTTGGCGAAAAGCTGAGATCTATATATATTGCGCCATACTGTGTATCCATGCCTTTGATTCAAATACGACTACATTTTCTGGTTTTCTTTTATCACTATTAGTTGCAAGGGCTTTCCCATTGCCTCAGCTCTGACCTAGCCTTTCACCAAAAACACCACTAACAGTACATGGCATCAGACCATGTTTTTGATACTCATTTGACATTGTGGATCACCCTTCCACCCCTCCCACCTCAAACACTGCAATCAACCATGTTCAAATATCGTAAGAGTAGATTTATCACATAATGTACATCCGGGTATAATATACAAGTCTAAGCCCGGCCGAGCACCGCATGACAGCACCGCGCCGAGCATCTATAATCACACAACCACCGGCCGTCCTGTCCAGCCAGTCCCAACCAGGTCACGAATTCGATGCCCCTGCTGTCCCTGACCCTGTCCCTGGCCCCGCCCCGCTAGGCGATACAGATTGCATTTTCCGGTACTCCTCCTCGAGCGCCTTTTGCATGTCGAAGTCGGCTTGTCGTTCGAGGCGGACGCGCTGCTTTTCGACGTCGCGTTCGACGCCGCGATGCATGGCCTAGGAGACATGTATTAGCTTGGATATGACTTAAATGAAAGGCGAATGTGGTAGTAGCAGCAGTAGTAGTGGTGGTATGAGGAGGAGTACGTACAGCCTTCTCTTGCACCTGAGACCAGTGCACAAAGTAGACGATCCCGGCTGTGCCGAGGCCGGTGCAGGCCAATGTTAACTTGGAGGCTCGAGACATGGTAGCAGACCAGGAATCCGACACAGCGCTAAGTATATGCAAAAATAAAAGACCGTAGAAGAACAAATGCAATCCGGCGCAGATTGATGACCGGAACAAATCCAACCGGCATGACCGTTTATCGCGTGCGGCGGTAGCAGACGGCAGAATACAGACCGCCCAGGGGAGGGAGCGGGCCATCGTGGCGTCGGGGAAGTCATATCGTCAGCTCCAGCTTTACGACTTTGTGGTCTACTTCGCTTTATTTGCATTTGCTGTTGCGACCTCGCCTTGTATTCTACGCTGTTACTTGGGAGAGAGATTGTTGGTGAATATGGTGAGTTTGTTTGCGTGTTGGGGTGGGGGTGCGGGTGGATGAGAGGATGAGAGTTGTGCTAATGTGTTGGTGTTATTAAGTCCGCTCAAAACTCCGCAGGGATTCAGACCCTCCTCGATGTAGGTCTTTCTTGGGATGCTATCTGGGTAGGGACTGTGCGTTGACTGTGTGGTGCAGGCTGAGAGAGAGGCTCAGAAGATTGTTCAGCAAGGTATGTCCGTGATGCGGGGAGGGGTCGTGCTGTGAATTCAGGTTTGGGTGGTCGGTGCTAACTATTGTTGTGTCTTTAGCTAGAGAGTGTACGCTTACCTGACCTATTATTTACTGAGCCCATCCTGATATGCTACAGACCGCACGAAGCGGATAAGGGACGCCAAGGCGGAGGCACAGAAGGAGATCGAAGAGTACAAGAGCCAGAAGGAGGATGAGTTCAAGAAGTTCGAGACTGAGGTTTGACTCCCTGGCTGGAATCTTCGTGTCGCCTTGCTCAATTCACAAGAGAGTCAAGGTTATACTCTACGGAACAGACGCTAATCCATCTACAGCACTCGAGCGGATACAAGAAGGCCGAAGAGGACGCGAACAAGGAAGCCGAGGTGAAGCTCCAGGAGATCCAGGACGCCGGAAAGAACAAGGGGAGCAAGGTCGTGGAGGACCTCATCTATGCGCTGTCGGACGTGAAGCCCGAGCCGTCGGAGAAGATTCTCGTCAAATAGAAATGCGAGCCATTTGTTTTGCGGCGTGGGTGAATCTTGCTTCTTTTCAGCTTCCAGCTTAACGATTGTGAATATACTGTTTTGCTGTTTGATATGGTCGTCGACTTCTATGTTAATTGATATACTATGACTACATGGGGGGGTTTTCCCTAGAAAGTTGTTGAAGGTGTATGATGTGAATAAAATACTAGACGATAGATACTAATATGTAGAAAAGTAACAAGACAGGATTGTCTATAATCCGGTTATTGAGTGTGGTAGTAACGACCATAAGCTCCTGAATGCATATATGCCTCAGGCATCACATGGCGGCCGTTGCGTCATCGGACACGGCCGCAAATAAATCGCCGACGGAACGCGACTATTTGCCTTCATGTACTTCGCACAATACCAATAAGCAGTGGACGATGATGAAGCTCGGTGCTACCAGGATCTGCACCAGTGTCAGATCTGTCAACGCCAGAGCCGGGCCCTCGCATTATCGTCTAATCTGCCCAACCCGGAGCTTCCATTCCAGCACCTTGCGCTCGGAAGCGCAACTGGATCCCCGCCTGGAAGACCTGGGAAAAGTTATCCGTGATGAATATGCAGTGGTGCGGGATAGTTATGGTTGGTTTTTATCTAGCGCTCCTCAGATGCTGTTGATTTGGCGAATTGCTTGATGACATGCTGTGTAGATGCCCCCAAGAATCCTGTTGTTCTGGCGCATGGCCTCTTCGGGTTCGATACGTTGCGCCTGGCCGGACGGTATCTCCCTGGTGTCCAGTACTGGCGTGGGATTACGGAGGCCCTGTCAATGAAAGGGGTCGAGGTCATTACCGCGACGGTCCCCCGTCAGGCTCTATTGAGATGCGCGCCGAGGAGCTGGCGAAAGACATCGCTGTTGGTGCGCGGGGGAAGAGTGTTAATATTATTGCGTATGTGCTGGTATCTCTGTACTGCTATTGCATTTTCTGACGGAGAGCAATTTACAGTCATAGCATGGTAAATAGCATGATCATGTTTACTTCAGCCAGTCGATTTACTAATTGAGTTGTTAGGGGTGAGAAAGTGCCTTAATCACAAATCTTTCAGTGTGCCTCGTGTTGATAATTATCAAGTGGACTGGATTCCCGGTACATGATCAGTCGCTTGAAGCCTACAGATTTCAAGGTGTTATCCTTGACGACGATAGCGACTCCCCACAGAGGTTTGTTTTTTCTAGTTGGGCAAAAGCACTGGCTAAACCTCCCAGGATCCTCGATTGCGGATTATGCATTCAGCCAAATTGGAGGTTGGTTGCCTGGCACGCTCAACTTGACACCAATCCTGACTCTCGGCAGGCGATCGCTTAGCCCAGATGTACTACGCCCTGGAGCAACTGAAAGTCGAGACTGGGGCATTTTCCCAGCTGACGCGCGAGTACATGGAGAATACGTTCAACCCCGCTACCCCTGACATTGAGGATGTGCGGTACGTATTTTTCGAAAGTCCACCACACGGCTGTAGGGCTGGCTGCTAAACCAATTGCAGGTATTTTTCCTACGGGGCGGCTATGCAGCCGAAACTGTGGTCCGTCTTCCGCCTGTCCCACCGCATCCTTCAGCAGATCGAGGGCTACAATGACGGGCTTGTCAGCGTGGCTAGTAGCCGGTGGGGAGGACCGCACGGCTACAAGGGCACGTTGGTCGACGTCAGCCACCTGGACCTGATCAACTGGACCAACCGGTTGAAGTGGTTGGTTGGGGAGATCACAGGCAACCGACGAAGGTGAGTTCTTTGATGGTTTTCCAACGGCCTATGCTAACGTGAGATTTCCGTATCTGTAGATTCAATGCTATTGCGTTCTATCTTGACATAGCTGGTATGTTGAAAGAGGTAATATGTATCGTGCAAATGACGATGTGGCTGACAACTCGTGTCTCAGACATGCTTGCCAAGGAAGGGCTGTGAAGGGAGAACTATTGGGAGAATTGGGGAGAAACTCTGATGCCTATATGCGAGGTCTGCATTGGAAGCTTGGCCGCGCCCAACTCGTTGCGGAGAGACGGTAATGGGCAGTGGATGCGATGCCCCATCCGTGATGGTCCACCTCTTTCGGGCTATATGCTGCTTTGGTCTGGATCGATCCAAGACGCCGTTTGGGGGATACCTGATTCCGCGCGTTACCGGGGTTGTGATAAGAGGGTGGCGGTGCAAACCGGATCCCCGTAGAAATTCTATGGGTCCTAATCAGAACAAGCCGAGAGTGGCTGAGCCAGAAACCCCGGACCCAGAAGAGAATGGAATAGACGGGAAATGGAATTTTGACCTGTATCCACCGACCGAGCCCTGCCACTGCTGATCATCCCTTTCTTCTGGGAAGTCATTGGCTTGACGGTCACTGTTGACGGTTCGTGCCTTACTATGTACGATTTGGTCGTATGACATTTGGGTGTTGTACATGTCTACTGTGCCTTTTTTTCATGATCGACAGCCTGATCATTTTTAATTGTGATAAATATTCAAAAATTTATCAATTTATTTATATAGAATATGTGTGTTAGATTGTCAGCTCCAACGCCGGGCCGTTCTAGGCGCGGGTTGGGCCCCACGGTTGGCCCTTCTGTCCCCTGTGGTGCTCAACGTCATTCTTCTCCCCCTCGTATTTCTCTCGGCTTATTCCCGTCCATCCTCTTGTGGAGGAAATACTTTTAACCCTCCCCATTCCCCACTCTTCATTTTTAAGGGTATTAATTTTGACTTTCGAGATCGATTCTTTTAGTGTTTGGACAGTCGCTTTTAAAAACTCCTTCCTTTCCGATTGAACCAGCAACAGCGCCGCCGATCGACAGGTCCGCCCGGTGCGGGTGCTCGCCATGTCTGTCACCATCCACCTGGATCGGCCTCACGCCCACTTCACCAATCTCGACTTCCTTTCCGGCAAGGTTGTCCTGAATTTGCCGTCGGAGACTCCTATCGAGGGCATTCAGGTGAAGCTCGAGGGCGAGAGTCGCACGCGCCTGTCGGGGCCGCGACATCCCCACCATGAACAATCCGATAAGAAACGGACGGAATTGGAGGTCCACAAGGTGCGGACTGGATAATCTGCGGAGGGTCTGCTATAGTGATGATCGCAGCTGACGTGGAGTAGCTGTTGTACAAAGTAGAAAGCGTCTTCCCTACGCCCGGTGTTTTCAATCAGAAGTCTCCGGGGACGACGTACACCTTTGCCGCGGGGACGTACGAGTATCCCTTCCACTTCAAGGTAGTGTTCCCCTACTTTATGTTTGTCCAGTGCTCGCGCTGATGTATTTCGCGCAGTTCCCGTTCAACAATGCCTGTAGCATGCACAATAGCATGCTCACGAACTTGAATATCACGGGTCTCAAGGTCGAGGTGGCGCGGGATACGAATCGGCACGTCAAGAAGACCCTGCCTCCTTCTTTGAGTGGATTCCCCGGGGAAGCCGACATCAAATACTATGTCAAAGTGACGGTCATTCGACCCGAGTTCTATCGCGAAAATATCCGCGAGGTACGCCGTCTTATACTACGCACGGGGGTGGATTTTCGAAGCTCGACTGACCACTGCTAGATCACGAATTTCAATTTCCTACCGATTGAACCACCGAGGATAGGCGATGCGAATGAGGAGACGTACGCGCGGCGTCAGAGCCAGTTCGCCAAACCACCGACCACGTCCAAGGCGAAAGTATTGTTTCAAAAAATCTCTAGCTCGTCCCTCCGGGACTCTGAGGCACAGCTGCCACGCGTGTCTGTGGACTTAAGACTGCCGAATCCGCCAATCTTGACATGTAACGAGCCCATTCCGCTACGGATTTTGGTTTCCAAAGCCTCCGAGACCTACGAGACGATATTCTTGCAGATGCTGCAAATTGACTTGATTTCGTATACTCACATTCTCGCGCACGACTTACGGCGAACAGAGCCCGGGAGCTGGGTCATCTTTAGTCGCAGTAATATGGCCGTCCCTCTGGGGAGAGGGGGTGACCCGGTCGGCACTGAATGGGCCCTAGACGCTAGCCTGTGGAACCGTATTCCTTTACCAGACTCAGTGGCTCCCACATTCGAGACATGCAACGTCTCGCGGAGCTACGAGCTTGAGGTGCGAGTGGGGTTGACTTATGGCAGTATTGGTAGCATGAGGGTATGTCAACGTTATCACCCCGGATTCTCCCTTTCTCCGTCCATACCATTTACTGACTTCAAAAGCCGCAACTTATCGTACTACCACTGCGAATGCCGGTCAAGGTGTATTCTGGAATTGCCCCTCCTAAAGCCCTCCTGGATTCCATGACCGCAACTGGACGTGTGAAACCGACGGTGCCACCTCCGACACCTGTTCGGCGAGATCATGACGGCCCCAGCGGACGCCCCCCTATGCCACCCCGGCCGCCCAGCGCACAACCGGTTCCCGTCAATTCGGAAGATGCCAACGATGAAGCACCCCCAAGCTACGAGGACGCGATGGCTGAAACTCTGAGCCCTGTGGATGGCCCACGTCGCGAGTATAACCCACCAGACACTTCCAGCAGACCCGTTGAACCTGGAGCTGATCGAAGACCGTCAGGTCACGCGGGAAAGGAACCTGAGGCCCGGTCGCCCTACGGCAACCCTGGAGCGAATTCATCCACGGAGAGCTTTGACATGCTTCCGTCGACACCACCAGAGTCCCAGTCCAACTCGCCCCCGACGTCTCCGGTCGCGCGCCAGCAGAGTATTCTCAAGATCCACAAGGTCGCCCCACCAGAGGAGAGTCCCCCGCAGTATCAGACCATCGCGGAGGATGGCACCCAGCGGCCTCCGTCTTCGGGGCAAAGACCATCTAGAGGGGATATTCGGGCCATGAACTTGGGAGTTCCCAGTCGGAAACCCGTTCCCCGGAGTCCCAGCGGACGACAAGCTTCCTAAGTCCTAACTAGACCTAGACCTCTATAAATCCGAGCAGCTACTCCAGCTCGAGCTGCCTTCTGAAGGATCACATACGATGTTCTGTCCTCACGAGTCTTGTCTCATGCGAGGACGGTACTACTGCGTCGCTCGTGGCAGCCAGACACGGCCTGCATTGACGCTGCACAATCCTCCATACCCACCTGCCACCATTCCACCAATCATGATCATGTCACACTGTGACTCGAAAGCGCGCATGCATCGCCTGGCGTTATGGTTCTTATTTTATTTTTACTGTTATTTTTACTCTCGTTATCTCACATTGTTAATAATATTCCACTTTTCGGTCTACAACATTGGCAATCATTGGATTGTACTCATTCTCGTTATTCCGGCTGTACTTGCATACTGATCATATCCTTAGTCGTGATAGGTGGAATACAATCCGGCTTTCCACGCCAAACGCAACCTTGTGCTCTACTGTAGTATTGAGCTAGCTGTAGCAGTCACATCAAAAGAAAATGGTCAATCCCCACAATCAATAGCAGGATCATTGTTTGTTTTGATCGAACCGTGATGCGTGCCTCAGGCGCCACACCCGAAGCGGCTTAGCGGCGAAGATCTCGGGCTGCGAACTTCTCTCGTCGCGAGCTTTGGTCTCCGTCTCACTTCTTGGCTCGCCGACACGTCTTTTGAGTTAAGCTAGCTCAAAACATGATTGTCGCTGCTCCTTCATAATATTGGCTTTCTACTAAATTCCATGCTACCCCCCTCGTGCAGCTAGCTCTTTTTCACCGCTCTTCCTATTCTTCCGCGACGTCCAGAGCGCAAGCACTTGAGCTGCTAGCAGTCGCATCACAGATCTCAATTGCCCACTCCATTCCAGTCCCCACCGCAATTGTTTGCTCATGGTTAGAGACCAGTAACACGACAGATAGAAAGAGCAGGCTCTTGGTTTCCCCGCGATGCGTCTACACCTCGTCATCCAGCGTCACGGTCTCCCCGTGACGCGAATCCTCTGGACGACTGCACCGCCGTCGCTTTACGCGGGTCGCTCCTCATCTGGCGTTCCGGCCGCTTCGTCGGCGGTCACCTCGTCGCGGGCGCCCAACGCGCTATACTCGTCGGGGGGTATACAGTCGCGCAGTTGTTGGAGGATGTCAACGAGGTGATTCCGCTCGAGACCGAGCCGGCTTTGTTCGACGATGAATACAGCGGGCAGTGGGGTCTAGAGGACTATGTGGTTGAGACGGGCGGGTCCGAGTGTCTGCATTTCATGGAGGTCGAGGGTCTTCTCCGAGACGGGGATGAAGTTGTGTGAGCCGTACTCTGGTACTGGTATTTGCTGGGCTGTTTCTAATCTACCTGTCTATCTAGGATCCGGGCACTAGAGGTTGCGGATTTGCGCGCCCGTCGGCTATCAGGGCGTCATCAGATCTCGAATGACGGTAAACACCTTATCGATGGGGTGCCTTTCGGAAAGCCGTTTTTGAAACGGTCGACTGCCTCTCGTCCGGCGATTACTATCCCCCCGCGGAAGAGGAGACGGACAACCCACGCGGCGTGGGAGAATCGACTTGCCTACGGAGATGAGGACGTGGAGTGGCACCCTGGTGCGCCTTCGCGGTCACAGGAGCTTTCTGTCATACGGCCGAGTCATGCTGTCCACCAGAAGAGAAATGACCATTACGAGGACGAGTTCGAGGACTATCATGACAACGGGGATCGCACCAGGGAAGAGGACCCGGATGCGGGCGACGCGACTGTCATCCACCATAGGCTGGACGAAGGCGCGAGTGGCCTCCCGGCAGATGACTTGGAAGACTACGGAGATGCCCAAGAAAGCGGCAGTGAACACCCGTCTGAAGATATCTCCGAGTTAGAAGGCACAGACATGGTGGACGAACTGGAAGGTCTTAAGGAGGAGATGGAGCTGTCGCAACTGGCGGCTAATGGCGTCGTCGACTTCAACCAAGCACCACATACTGGCCCCTATCAGCTGCGCGCGAGAGCGGGCGAGGCCGAGCCCAAGGCTCGGAAGAGCTCTCTCTCAAAGCACGTCGCAGACGATAGCTCTCGTCGGGACTCCAAAGCGGTCCGGTTCCAGGGCCAGGGCCAGGTCCAAAAAGAAAAGTCCCCGGCCCCACAGCCTGAGAAACGGCTCGTGAGCAAGGCCGGATCGACATCCGACGAGGAATCAGCAAACAGCTCCAGCGATTCATCCGCGAGCGACTCCAGCGCCTCAAGCTCGGACTCCGACTCCGACTCCGATTCCTCAGCCAGCGCCCAATCCAACTCCAACGCGTCCACTTCCGTCACCGACACGTCATCATCATCATCATCGGAATCTGACTCTTCCGACTCAGACTCCGACTCTACAACCGCCCCAGAAACAAAAATCACCCTCCGCAAAACCACCACCAACCCACCCGGCCGAGGCTCCACACGAACAAAAAAGAGCAACCTGCGCACGAAGCTACGCCGCCGCCTCTCCAAACTCAAAGAACTAGGCGCCCTATCCGCAGAAGCCGACTTCACCGCTCTGCGAGAATTCGAGGAACTCCACGGCCACCAGTACTACACGGACGAAACTACCATGACCAAGAAACAGCAGGAACAGGCTGAGTTCGAGGCCCGGCGGCAGAAGCTCCTTCGGGATCTTGCCTCCGGCGGGGTAGATATCTCCGAGACTGCCACTACAACCAGCACTATCGGGAAAGAGAACGAGGCGCCCCGGAAATCCACCCGGAAAGAAAGCACACAGCGTGCGGAACAATCCGCCGCGGAGTCTACCCCATCGGAGGAGGAGGATGAGGACGAGGGGCCCGAAGAAGCGCACTCCAAGCGACGCACGCTAGACGTCGCCAGCTCTCGACGAATGGTCTTCGGGTCGCTGGGCGTGCGAACGCCGCAGTCCAAGGAGGACGAGGAAAAGACGCGGAAAAAGCTCGCTGGAAAAGTCAACCATTTCCTGCCTCGTCAGCTGGCTGTTGAAAAGCCTGAACCGACACCTGTTGTTAGTGATGATGAGGGCAGCTGGGAGGATAAGCTGATTGTTAGAGCAACGGAGTGCGTGTTCGATGATGTTGAGCTGACGGCGCCGCCTTACCCGTTTGAGCAGCGCTGGGACCGCGAGGCTGCTTATCGGATTAAGCAGTTGAAGGGACCGAGTAAGAAGAGGAGGAGAAAGCAGAAGACGCAGGAGTATGAGGTGCAGGAGGATTATGGGAATGGTGGTTATGAGAACGGAGATGGGTACTGGGAGGGGGACTATGGGAATGAGGGGTATGAGTACGGGAATGAAGACTGGAACGAGGACTACGGGAACGGTGAAGGCTACGAGGAGGGAAATACGGAACTCAATTACGACGAGGCTGGCCTGGAGAACGGTGATGCTGTCATGGAGGGGACTGAACAGCCCGCAGAGACGGAAGAGGATCTGCCTTCTATGCCTGAGAACCCGAGCTCTCTTCCAGCTCTTGTCGAGACAGACGTGAAGAAAGGCGCAGTGATCGCATACAAAGAACTCGACATGTCGAAAGCGACCAACTGGCAGCCCATCGTGTCCGAGTACCGCGTCGCAGAGGTCCACGACATTCTAGACAACGCATTCAACCTCCGCCTCGCCGCGCGAGATCGCAAGGCCATCCGCGAAACCGAGGACGACGAAGACGACGAGCCCGAGTACAGCGGCTTCGAGATGCCCGGATATGACGAAGACGCTGAAGACGACGGATTCCGCGAGAAATCGTTCGGGGATCTGATTGACCCCAAGCTTCTCCGGGCTGCTGAATGCGCAGACCCCGGGGAGGCTGGGGACGCCAGCATGTCAGTACAATGATTTTCTTTCACTGTCGACTCGCGTTCGTGCGCTCACACCAGCCAGAACCACCCCCGCATGCGTGACGCCTTCAGTCCGCGAGTCGAGCCCGACGGGGTCGGAATTCGTCAGTGCGATGGATGTTTTGGTGGATGATTCGCAGGTCTTGGAGTCTAGTATGATGCAGGATCATGGTGATGAGGAACGGTTGGATGTTGGGGGCGAGAGGTCGGCCCCGACCAGTCCGGTCAGATCGCCTGAATTCATGGGCTTCGAGTCACCACCGCCACCGGAGTCGTCCAAGTCTGACACCAACACGGAGCCCCAGGCCCCTGACTCGCAAGCTGAGCCAGCTGTGGTTGAACCCGGCGAGAACCCAGACGGACCTCAGAGTCAAAACCAAAAGGATGACTCGCACTCTACTGTTCCCCCCAACCGATCGAAGGTCGACCCGCCGACGATGCCTTCCGACGACGACCTACAGATGATGAGCAGCCCGGGAAGCGTGGTATCGTTCAGTCGCCTGATCAGCAGTCTCCACGAAAAGGAGCCATCGGAGAGCGACACGACCAAACCCAATGAAGAAAAACCCTGCTCCCCCAGGCCAGCTTCCCCCTCCTCAACCACGTCCGTCGTTCCCAACCCATTCTACGAAATCGACAAGCAACACGAAGACACCGAACCGGATAGTACTAGTTCCCAAAGACGCACCCGCAGGAGCCTAAAACGCTCCCAAGCAGCAGAAACATCAGCGTCGACTCCACCCGCGCGAAAAGCCCCCCGCAGATCCTCCCAGCGCAGGAAAACTGCTCAATCCCAAGAGGACTCACTGATAACATCCATTCCGGACAGCATGGTCGATGCCCAGCCACCTCCCACCCAAGAATCAGGCGTCTTCGTCGACTTAACTCAGTCCAGCCCGCTCGCGTCCCCCGGAGGAAGCGACGTGGACTTTGCGAAATCGCATCGTCTGCCGCGGGGTTCCGGGTGGGTGCAGAAGGACTTGCCGCCCCGTACTACGCGCAGACAGACGCGGTCGTCGGTGGGTCCGGTCGCGCGACTGCAGGAGATGCAGGAGGTGAGTGTTAGTCCGCCGGCGCGGAAAATTAGGAGTCGGAAGAAGTCGAGCTGAGTTTTTAATTGAGGCTTGTATGTATTTATAATCATGTAATGATGGATGGTATGGGTGGATGGCGTATGTGTGAGGCTTGTGAGGTGCAGTGTATATATGGTCTTGATATCCTGTGTATAGTCCAGCCTAATTCTGCTAGTTATGAATGTGATGTCCCCGCTATATTTTTTTTTTGCAATGCAATTGTCGTATGAAAAACCATGCTTGGACGAGGAACAGTTGAATAAGGCCTTCAACAATCAGGGTCATTAGACCCCAATGGAGCTGGAAGATCACACACAGATCTCCTCAATGCGCAGCAATACCTACAAACGCAGACAAATTAGCACGAATAGAATAGAAGACAAAACAGCAAAGGGGACAGAAGGTACATTCTCAGCAAACCTGACCCCGACAACCACTCCATCCGCGTCCCTAAGCCTGACTCTTAAATCCCTCTCTGTGCCGAATACATTCTCCTCCCCGCTATCCAGACATCCCAGACAGGTAAGCACCACTTCGGTGTACACATCACCCACAAGGGCCGGCAGTCTCCTCTCTGCGAGTTCAGTCAAAGCCGTCTTGATCGCGAACCCGCCGCGCTTGTGATCTTTATCTTTGATCGCGTGAACAATATCCAGCTCCTCCCACGGCATCGTCGGCTCTTCAGACCGAGGAGAAGATGAGGATTGCGGGAAAACGAAGGACTGCCATAGTGCTATCTCGAGAAGACACACGCCTAGGCTGTAGATGTCGTGCTGCATGCTGTATAGGTCCTCAGGCCAGAGGCCCTGCCGCTGCGGATGGCGGTATAGGTTGCGGGCCCATTCGCGGTCGCCATGCAGGTCGGTGGGGCCATCTGCACGGCGGGTGCGCTCGAAACCGACGAGGTAAGATGGTCCGAGGTTTGCGTTTGCGTTTGCATTTGCTGTTGCAGGTTGTGGTTTTGCCTGTTGTACCGCGTTGTCTTCGGTGAAGATTAGGACTGTTTCGGGACGGATGCCTTTGTGCACGAATCCCATTGCGTGGACGAACATCACGGACCGCGCGAGCTGCTTTGCTAGTCGCACTCGTTGGGAGAGCGAGCAGGTTTGGCGTTCGAGAAGGAGACAGCGGAGGGTGCGCGGGTTTGAAAGGCCCTGTGGGATCGGGAAAATAAATTCGAATTGGCTGCTGTTGGGACTCTCGGGGAACTCGATGACGCCGTCGCACTTGAGCAAACTGAAGGTTTCGGGGTCGACGTTTGCGAGAAGACGGGCGAGGTCGCGGGTGTAGGCTTTTGCTGTGCGTGCGGTGGGAGTCGCAGGGTACCTTGTCCCATCGAGGAGGATGGGCTGGTCCACGCCACGGTATGAGGCGAGAAACGTGGTTGTTCCTGGAATCGGAGTTCTGGAGGTTTGCACTACGGAGGCGTCTTTGAATATGGAGCCCGTCGTGTCGGTGTGGTCAGGAGAGGAGATCTGCTTGATGGTCTCGCGCATGCGAGTCAGTCGGGCCATGGAGGGGTCTGTCTCTTCTTGAGCTTCATCGCTGATTTTGAGCCGTGCATCGACCTTCGGTTCCGTTATCCGTGTAATCAGGTACCAGGAGGGGTCAAATCGACGCTGCCAGCCTTCGAGGTCCGCCACAGCTTGTTTGAGGTGTTTATAAAGGAATGGAGCCTGGAGCTTCTTGTGCGGACTGGCTGATACGTCTGTTGCATCGCAGAAGGCATCGACGCTTTTTATAGCTGCTAGGAGTTTAATCTCTAGATTCTCCAGCGCTTCTGTATAATGCACCTGGAGCTCTGAGCGGAGGGAGGACCATATGGATCGGAGGGACTGGAGTTGGGTTTCTGTTTTTATCCAGATACCTTCGATCGTTAGGACTATGTCGACTATTCCAGCCTCTAGATGTCGACTATCGCGACAAAGCTTAATCAATTGACGGCCGTATCTATTCCCATTAGTCGCTAGTCTTGCAGAAGTGGTCCATAGTGGGATCGCCGATCGACGAGTGGATAAGCAGAGTATTAGGTAGCATTGAAAGATGAGACTCACTTCAGGCAGGCAGTAATAGTACCCCCTACGGCCAGCGCCAAGCCAGCGATGCTAATGGGGTCTGTCATCCTGTCTTCTTTCGTTCAAGTTGAAGGAGAGATGTGGGGAATGTGAGAGGGTGGAAAGTGAGGGGATCAACAAGGCTACGCTAATGCAGCAGGTGACCAGTCAGTGACTTGATAGTGGCTGTGTTGCTACCTACGATCCCTTATTTCGCTGTTGGCTATAGACAGGCTACCAGGTCTGGGTTACTATGATATCCGTTGTGTTCGAGTGGTAATATGGTTTGAATTACTTCTGGTCATCAACTGTTGTAATCTCAACTATTCGTCCATGGAGAACGACGACTTCGCACGTCACTTCCAGCTGGATATCACCGTCCAGGGTGACCGCTGTCGCCAGGTGTACTACGAATCCGATCCCAGTCGAGGGATCAGACACAGAAAAGCCATGTAGATATGGACACAACAGCGCTTCCTGAAAGAAAATGTCTACGTGCAGCGCACGCAGTCCGGGGAGATGCGTGTTGTGAAGCAGATTGTTCGGAAGCAGAATAGCATGCCTCACTATCTCTCAGAGCTGCAATTGATGGGCCGGGTTTCAAAGGTAATGATACCCGATTATATGAGATGTTATGTCTCTGCCTTGCTGATGAGGCGATATAGGAAACAAGCCTCTTTGTTCAGTTCCACGGCTGGTTTCTTTCCACAAACCATGTCTGCCTCGTGATGGAGTATTGTCCTCTCGGGGACATCTCGCAGTGCTTCTCTGGTACTATGTCTGAGATAACAGCGCGGACGATGTGCGAGCAGCTCCTGGAGGGATTGGTAAAGCTTCATGAGATGAAGATTACGCACCGGGATTTGAAGCCCCAGGTGAGCTCCAAGTCAGCAGAATACTAGAACTCGCGGTTTGACAGCCGATGCAGAACGTATTGGTCGTCTGCAAAGACCCAATCTGGGTTAAGATTGCCGACTTTGACATCAGCAAACGTGCCCTCGAGGGAGAGACGCAGCTGCGGTCCCGCGTTGGTACGGAGGGCTACATGGCACCTGAAACCCTGGGGTTTATAGACGATGGAAATCAGTCCTCGAGTTATACCAATGCAGTGGATATTTGGTCTCTCGGTTGCTTGGTGTATTATGCCCTGACCGGGAATGCACCATTCCAGAATAGCGTGTCTCTTCGAGATTATGCGTGGGAGGCAATGGAATTTCCTGAGAAAGACCTTATCCAGAAGAGGGTGAGCAGGTCAGGAAGGGAATTTATCAAAAAGATGCTGGCTTTGGAGCCCAAGGACCGACCAGTGGCCTCAGCAGGTCTCATACAAGAATGGGCGATTACTTCGTTTGAGGAGCCTGGGTTGGACTCAAACGAAGAGATTCGGGATGAAAATCCTACAGAGTCAGGCACTACAGAGTCTTCTATATCCACAAACCAAACAGACTCAACGAGAACGACATCACCGGGGCCCAGCCTGCCCACAGTCCAAACAATCCCATTAGACAACACCGAAGACGATGAAGACGTGGTATTTTTGAAATGCAAACCCTTCCCACAGTATCAAAAACTAACAAGATAAAGGACTACCACTCCTCCGAGCTCTGGTACCTAATGCTCAACCCACAAGCAAGCTCCAAGCGAATCATTCCCCTCCTAGACCTAGGCGCAAACCCCAACAAGCGCCTCGACGGCCGCACAGCCTTACACCTAGCCGTGAAGCACGACACCGTCGAAAACCTGCAGACACTCCTCGACTACGGTGCCGACACGACCTTGCGCTGTCGTCCGCAGGAGGAAATCGCTCTACACATTGCAGCGAACGAGCGCGACGTCGACAAGCTTATGCTACTCGCTTCCCGACCGGGTATCAATATCCAGAATGCCGACGGTGACACTGCAATTTCTTTAGCGGTCGCCAGATTTAAGTCCGCTGAGGCTGTTCAGCTTCTGCTCGTTCATGGGGCCAAAGCCAACATAAAAGGACGACACGGGCGCACGCCACTCCTTTACGCGATTGTGCTAGATCAGGAGGAGAAGGCCGATGTTATCCTGCGGGAGGGGGGCGATCCGAACGCGCGAGATAAAGATGGCCGGACGGCGTTGCATTTGGCCGTTCTATCCCAGACAATGTCGTTGCAATTTCTGAAACGTCTGATCGATGCTGGGGCAAGTGTCAATGCGGAGGATAACTGTGGGCATACCCCGTTATACGAAGCTGCATTCCGGCATAAACGAGATGTTATGGCCTTGCTGGTTGAACGTGGTGCCAGTGTCAGCTTGGGTGATTCGGGGCTGGAACGGCGTGTGCGCCGATTACTATCCAAGGGTGGATTGTCCGCCTTGCTTCCTTGGGCTCTGGGGACAAACAGGAGTTGAATAGATGTTGTTACTGGTTTCTTCGTGATAAAGACATGATACAGTATAGAAGAATGACAGTAGCTACAGCTGACCACCGTGCTGTCGAGCTGTAAGGCAGCGCCAGAACTCCAAGTCGTGTGGATTTTGTATATTTACCTTGATTCTTGGATAATGTCCCATGCCGTCCCACATCATCAAGAGACTATGAACCTAAATGCAACGAATCATAAAACGCGTTGAACTCACTTCTAACCGTATATACCTTTAATGAAACAACATATATAAGCTATCTAGACGCTTGGAGAACGCGATGGTGTCTAGTGATACCAAGGTCCATAATACCACCTATTCAGTATCCAAGACAATCGCACCGCCACCATACTTCGAATCCTCGAAGGGTAAAAATTGCACATTTTGTCGAAGCACATGGCGACGAAAAAAATAGGGAATTTCTACCGATAGTCGGTAGAGGATGAGATTCCGTGTTGGGGCTTCAAATGCCAATGGCACTTCTTCTAAAGCCAAGTTCTTCGTTTCTCGCATGAGGAAAAAGGCCAAGATAAATGCAATTAGGTTGCAAACGCTGTGGTGGTTAGCTTAGGGTCTAGTGGAAGTACAGGTGGCTGGAATAACTCACGCGAATGTATATCTGAAATGGGGCCAGTATACTAGATTGGGCATGGCTACTCTCATCGCGGCAAATGAGCCATGGTACATGGAGATGGTGAATGCCATTCCATAATCTGTTCATCAATAGTGTAAGCTTATATCAGGCTTGTTGGAGGTTTTATTCGGGATATGTGAAAATACGCACCACGATATTGTATGGGGAACGACTCCGCGACATACACAGACAGAGGTACCTGGCCGATATTATACATGACAATCAATATGGCTTTTGCGGCAATGCCAATAGTCTGTTGGGCCGCGAAACCCCATCCAATGGGATAAAACCCCATAACACAGGCCATGGGCAGAATTGTCCATAGTAGCAACTTTCGACGACTGGCGCGATCGGCTGCCAGCACTACGGTGAACATCGAAGTAAAAAGCGCCAGCGTATAGCCAAGTGTCACAAAGAGCCATGCAATAGTGGTGTCGTAATCGGTGCCTTTCAGATTTTGAGTTGCCATCGCCATGTGGTAGCCCGACAACGATCGGGGAACGATGACGGATACAGCGGCGAGAGTTGCGCGGCTAGCTCTTGGGTTTGTGAAAAGGTGTAAGAGCGGGGCTCTTTGGGATTGCGCCACTCCTGTCGTTTCAGACCGGATGTGAAATAGATAGAGGTCGCGGGCTGCCAAAAGTCCCGTTGGCCGGAAATAACGCAACGAATCAAAGGCTGCGAGCATTTGTCCTTTGCACACCAGCCATCGTGGGGACTCGGGGACAAACCAACAGCCAACGCAGATAGCTCCTGCGCATATACTGATGCTTAGGTAGATCCAGCTGACAGGGACGACGAGCATCAATGTCACTACCAAAACTTGGCCGAAGAGGGATCCCCTTTAATAAGTCAGGATATGACCGCTTATTTCAATCCAATTTGAGAGGACCCATCGATTGTAGAGTGCATACATACATTTGCCAAGCGCCTGTCACCCTGCCACGTTGGTGGTCGGGGCTTGTCTCGACGCAGTAGACTGGGATAGTGCATTCTAGCAACCCGAATGATACACCCAAGCAAAAGCGCTGGATAAGGTTCGCAACAGGCCATAACTCCAAACTACCAGCGATGGATGTGAGGATTATCAAACCCATGGCAGTAAAGATGGCTCCACGGCGACCAACGGCTCGGTTGAGGGGCACTGTGCACCAGCATCCAACCAAGGCACTACCAATATGAGGTGCATTGCTGTTACACCAGCTCATGTCAGTTTATCGCAAAGAAAATAACAATCACAAACGGATTTCCTTACAATGTCACAGACTCAAGTGTGTTGGGAGCGGAGTACCACTGGTCAAGGCTGATGTATGTCCACGCGGAGAAATGAGCCATCCCACTTGAAACAGAGAGAGACACCACCGATGGTGTTAGTGGAGCCGTTGACCAGCATGATCTTTTCAACTACTTACTAAACTGCTGCCGCCAAGTAGATCAACATCATTGAATTGACGATCTGCGACTGAAAGGGTGTACATCTGCCATGCCTATACTCGCCATCTTTACCACTCAAAATAGCAATCTCCTCCTGGTTCAACCCTTCGGTTCGCGCCAAGTCACTGGGATTATGTGCAATAAGAGCCGCCTTCTTTAGTAGCTCACGGATATGGCCCAGATCGTATCTTGTTGCGAATTCATCAACGTCCAGGAGAATTTGGTGCTCTCTCCGGGTTATGTTTCTTTCCAGTTGCACGTCACCAGACATAGTGACCGTGAATGACTAAAGCAGGATAATCTGGAATATGACTGTAGTAGAAATTTCTTTCTGTAAATATGCAAAACAGGAAAGACCAGCTGTAGCCAGACAGATAGCGACAGTGTAGTGTAGACTCCCGTGGATGAGGCTGCGCCTTGCTCGGCGTCAGGTGCTCCGCACGTGAGGCTGCATGGTTCGACAAATCAGACAAACGTATTGGCCAGCTCGATGGCTAGTGGAATGTAAGCCTATCATGGTTTATTATCGTGGTGTACTATCATGTTTTATGATCATGGTTTATTATCATGGTTTATTATCATGGTTTATTATCATGGTTTATTATAGCATGAAAGGAAGGAGAGGTGGGTGGCAGTGAGATGATCGGAATGAAAGCCATAAGTTTGAGAAAGCTGGAGCCTTCGGAGCAAGGCTAGCATTATATCGTGCCTCAGGAAATCCGGCCAATCTGTCTGACATGCTCGTGTCTGACCAACAGAAAGATACCTAGGAACCAGCAACGATCTACTACATTGAATGATGGTTGGTGGTGTTATAGTCCACGTAGCTGACATAGCCTTCTCAGTCTGTTCTCTTCTTTCCGCAACACTCTCTACCGGGAACTTTCACTGATGATTCTAGTCAAGGTGTGCACTACATTGAGATAGTCAGTCATATTCCCAGGTCCCCACGACGACACTCGATAGGAAACCCATGATTGTGAACTGGACGCGAGCTTAGCACGACGAAGCCAATCAGCAATAGCTGTATAACCTCGAAGTGCGGAGTAACGGATGGATACAGTGTACATCCGACGTGCAATCGCTTCACCTTCCTCGATCACCCCGCACCCCGGCCACAGACCTATCCCCAATTATTGGTGGATCTGCGTCGTGCATGGTGGTGGTGTCACATCCGCTAAACACGAGCGTGCTTCTTTCCTTCCTTTCGACAAGACTGGATATAACCGATACGGCCAGCCGAGATCCAGTTACAAATGAATGGGAATTGACACGAGACCGCGACAATGAAAATCATCATTCTCCATCAGAGTAACAAGGAGTTATCGCGGGGTATCTTTTTCTCCTCTCATAATTCTGCAGCACTAATTGTCAAACAGCGATAGAGCCACGGCTGTCCCATCAGTGATAGTGACACACTGCTTGTCCGGATTGGTCTCGGCAAATCATCAGAGAGGAAGCCTGCAGAAATGCAATTCCCGTGCCCGCGCCCCTTCAGCCGTGATGTAGATGAAACACGAAGGGCCAGTGTTCGTTCTACAAGGGATCTGACCGAACTGGATCAATTGTGGTGTAATGACAAGCTCCCATTGGTATTGTATGATGTGCTTAGGGTCTCCTAATGAGAGACCAATATCTTTTAGGGAGATCGTCCGCTACTAAACGTCTTGGCGTCCTTCCTAGCGATCCTTGTCGCTATGATGCTGTACAGCCCGACGAGTGTTATCAAGACCCCTAATTGGATCGAAGAAGCAGGGATCGACATTACAGATGATTGGAGAATTGACAGCGAGAGAGGGGCCGAAGTGGGTAGTCCGGGGTTCGAAGCCAAGTTCTGTCCGGTCAGAGTGCAGACAATTCCCATGATGCTATTGGCAATCGTTCATGATTCAAGCTGTGGGATACTATCGTTAGACGATAAACGTCGGGCTATTCTCGATGGATGATTACCCCCTAACGGCCTTGCGACCATTCCTGAAATAATACAGTGTTTCGAATCGAACGACCGAAGGAAGTGCCAAGCAAGGCAGTGGAGCAAGGCGCGACCGCAGGCCGCTTCTTATTTGCAGAAGTCTCCGGTCCGCTCAGCAAATCTCACTGGGTCTGCTCCACTTGGCTAGGCTTAGTCCATAGGCTTACCTGACTGATCCACCCCCCGATGACGATAGCTCTGAGGCTCTTGCCTTTGGGGCGGGTTTTTTTTTATTTGTATCCCGCTCCCCTCATCTTTCCGCTCCTCGGCGGGAAAAAAAAGGGTTATTAATTATTAGATGAAGAACCCAAAAGGATGATTCCGTTTTAAGATGAATCTCATCCGCAGCATGCAATACCGCAGGGCTGTCCTCATATTAACCGTTCCCACCCTGTTGGTGTTCGCCTTCACGATACATTATTTTCTGACGAAGCCCCTGAGCCAACCGTTCGCGTCATACGTGCCCAAGACGTCCTCACGACCGGAGCAATCGGCGAGCTCATCGACCACATTTATTAAACCCTACACGCGCACCCTTGTCATCTCCAAATCCACACATGATGACACGTTATGGGTCGACAATCTCGTGGCACAGGATCCCAACCTCGGCAGCGCCGTCTACACGGTTGACGATAACACCACCGCCACGTTATCCGTCCCCGACAACAAAGGCCACGAGGCCATGGTCTACCTGACCTACATTATCGACCACTACGACTCGCTATCCGACGTCTCCATATTTATGCGCGCCCAGCAAAACGCGTGGTACAATAACGACATCCTCAATGGAGACTCCGCCAATATTGTGCGCCACCTGCGCAGTCAGCACGTTATCCTGTCGGGCTACATGAACCTGCGCTGTCACCAGGAACCTGGATGTCCGGATTACATCCACCCCGGTGCGGAGACAGAGAATCATAACAACAACGACAACAACAACAAAGAGACCCCCCTCGAACCAGCCGTTCTCCGCGACGTGTGGGCCAAATTATACCCGGGCGCCCGACTACCAGACGTCCTGTCGCAGCCGTGCTGCGGGCAGTTCGCGGTGAGCGCCCAGCGCATCCGCACGGTGACGCAGCGCCGCTATATTGAGTTGCGCGATTGGTTGCTCACGACCGAGCTGGACGACGACACGGCGGCGCGTTTGTGGGAGTATACCTGGCAGTGGCTGTTTACGGGGCATAGCGAGTACTGTCCCTCGGAGACGACGTGCTATTGCGATGGGTACGGGATCTGTTTTGGCGCGGAGGATTATCGACGCTATTACGAGTATCGGCGGGAGGCACTCCGGCTGGAGGCGGATATGAAGGGGTTGAAACAGGCGGGTGGCGCCGCTGTTGCCGATATGGCGGCGCGAATACAGTACCTGCATGGGCGGATGGATGAAATCAAGGAACGGGTTGTCACATAGAGCATTACCATATTAATCATTTGTATTTCTATAGGCGTCAAATTGGAATGGACTGATATTCAGAGACTTCTAGTCGAACCCAAGGGATAACGAATCCACGCATTTACCACACAGCAAGAACCCCAAAACCGTCTCTGGAGATAGGATGAAGACGAATCAACCCCCGCTCACACTAGCGTTCATGGTCCAGGATTGTACAAGGTTATCTACCAAACAGATCTCCAAACCCGCTCTAGTGGGAGAAACAACAGGGATAATAGATTCCTGAAGATCTGCCTAATTCCCATCAGGCTACCCTTGAACCCTGAATAATCAGGCCGCCAGGCAACAAACACCCGAGGCTCCCAAGGATTAGTCATGAGTCCATCCACCAATCAATATTCCATCACTATGCTCGATTCAGCCGGGCTAGACCTCACTATCAACAGCGAACACGAGGCTGTGCTAACCCCGCCAGTTCCCCTGGGACCCCCTCAATCATGTCCCACAACGCGGACAGACGTCTGGAGACATGTCCGGCCTCGAAGTCATCGGGATCGCGGCTAGTATCGTCCAGATCGCCGAGATCGGGACTCAGCTAGCAGTCAAGCTATGCGCCTTCTACCACAAGATTAAGACCGCCGACCAGCGGATCCAGAACCTATCCAACAATGTCGCCTTGACCAGTTCCGTGCTCAAGTTACTGGGTGACAATCTGCAGCAGGATGAGCAGGCCAAGCTGTACTCCAAACAAGCATTCGGCACAACGCAGGGTGTCCTAGACGAATGCAAGAATGTCTTTGAGCAGATCCGCGATGCCCTCGATCAGAGCCCATCTAAAGGCCTGTTTCAGCGGGCGGCGAAGAAGTTGAGCTTTGTCGCGATGGAAGAAGAACTTGAGCTTCTGGGACGGAACCTGGAGCGACTCAAGTCCACGCTCCACTTGATGCTCAACGTCATTATGTACGCGGGGCAATTGCGGAGGTTGGTACCATCTCTGGCAGGGTTCATTGCGCGTCTATGAATGGGGTTGTTGTTAACGTGGCGTAGTCGCACAGAGCCAACCGCCCTCAAGGACCAGCGCGAGCTGATCAAATCGCTACTCGATCACAAGAGACTGACCGAGCGACGCTTCGAAGAGATGACCAAGGCTCTCGAAGGAGCGAAACTCAATAATGACCAGCCAAAAGGCGGCCTCCAGCCGGAACATCTCATGTGCGCTGCTACGCTGCCGACCCCGACTGAGAATCCTCTCGCGGATTTGGGCAAATACTACCTCCTGGTCAAGAAACTGCTGGAGGATGTGGACAGCTACCGCGCTGGTCTAGAACAGTCTCAGCATCGTAGGGTCCGGAACGGAGTCTTGCGCATCCACAATGAGGAAATCCAGCAGATTGAAGTCTCCCATGGGCCGCAAATGGCTCAGATGTTTAGGAATAGAATCTATGAGCTTTCCGATCGGTGAGTCGCGCCTTTTGTGTGTCATGTTGCCTATTCTAACGATGAAAGGCCCACGGAGATCGAGCAGCACATTTTTGGGCCCTCACCAAAGGCCGATGCCGAGCTCCCAAGGCCTTCGGATGCCTGTCTGCGAGAGCAAGCCAAAGCCGCCGCCCAAGCTCAATCCCGCCATTTCCGGGGGCGCACCATCGAGGTTTTGGCAGAATCCAACGAGAGAGTAACCCAAAACCGGCCGAATTCCACAAAACCGCCTGACCAGCAAGCCCCGGCACCACAATGCCCTGCGCCTGTTCAGAACCCGTCTCCTCCTTTCCTTGATACAATCAGAGCTCTCGATCGGCTTTCTCCCACTCAACTGAGTCAACTCGACCGCTTGGCCGAGTCCATACGTGGTCGCATGGAGAAATCCGCCTTGGAGAGGATCGAAGCGCAGCTACACGTGGTCAACGCTGGCCGGTATGATGGAGATATCGTGCAACTTTTCTTTCGTCGCCAGGCTCTTGAGCAGCTTCAGAAACGCCGGAGTCAGATGCCGATGGGCTCCAACGGAAGCCCGGTTGTCGATCCTAGGAACCTCACGAATGGCAGTCCGGGCATGTATGGGCCACCTGCACAGCAGCAGCAGCAGCAGCGCCAGCAAAGAACACAACCTCTCATTAGCCCCATCTCTATCTACCCAGCCCAAGGAGATGTGGATTTGAATGGGTCTCACTGGGCCACCCAGCCAGATGCCCTAGTTAGGAAGAGGAGAGGCCGTCCGAGTCCGATCAGTGCGCGACAGCCATGTCCCTATGGCAGCCAATATGCCGACCTCCTGGGGTCCAGTCAAATCAGCTCGCCAATCCCCAACCAACAACTCCCCGGGCGCTCGGAGTATCTATCCACCGCACCGTCTTTCTTGGACTCACAGAAACGAATCCCCTCGGAGGGTAAGTTCTCTCTATTCGCATCCTGCAAACATTACTCATTCATCCTCTTTACTCATTTGTGTAGTGCCCCACCGGCGTAGCAGATCCGACACCTCCGCGTCTTTCACTAGTAGTGGCGATCATGGAACGACCAATCCCTCCTCCCAGGAAGGCCAACAGCAATCACCTTCTCCGTTATATGGATATTCACCACGAGAACAAGAACACGGTTCTCTTGAGTTTCTTCGGAAGAAAAGGCGCGCTCGTCTAGAAACCAGCTATGACTTGCCTCCGTATGTTTGTTTCACAAGTATCAAGAAGATTCCGTCACTAACGACAGTCTTAGATCCTCGGTTTCACCTAGCTTCGAAATGGCCGATGATACTCTCCCTGAAGGGGTGGACGGCCCCGTCACCAAGGCCACACCTGACGAGGTCGACGATCTGATTCTCCAGTGGACGACCGTTGGGGGTGATGAGATTGCCACGGCTTTGCGAGTCGATTGAGTGGTATGTCTTATTCATTGTATTGGTGTATCACTTCGAATGCAGGTGTTCAATGTCTGGTAGTTTGGTTATAGTATTTCTCTTGACTATTGTCTTAGTATTTATGCCCTTGTAGAGTCCTACAGCTGGCTATATAAGATCTATCAACAGCCAGCAGGGTTATACTACGCTGGCAATGTTTGCACTGTAGTAAATACTAGATCGAATACTCTGTATTGATAACTAATATCAATCTACTGTAACACACCGTATAATAACATATAGAATTGTTGACAATATTATCATTTATACTATTTCCTGCCTTATTCTATTTTAGTTAGATCTAATATTAGATCTAATTCTACGTATCAGGCATCAGTCCAGAGTAATCCTAGCCCCAATACAGAGTCCATCCACGACAAATGTGACATAGACCCCCACCCCAAATTACCAACCTAATTGTACCTTGTTACCCCCATCCCACCCATATAAGTCCAATCAACCCCCATCAATACCACTTCCAATCCCTATTTCAATCTCAATACCAATCAATCAAATCAAGACAAAATGTCCAGTCATGAATTTACCAAATACTCCAACTCCTCAAGCACCTACTGGCCCCCAGGGTGGAACTTCACCCGCTACGCGCACGCCACACCCGCCGACAACGCGACACTGAGCGACGACGAGCGCGCCAAAATGCAAGCTGGGTTTCGCGAGGTTCTGGGCGAGGAGGGCGTGGCGGAGATGGCGCGCGTTGTGTGGTTGGAGCAGTTGCGTTTGATGAGGGTTGAGAAGGGAAGGTTGAAGGGGAGGAAGGGGAGGGGGAAGGGGAAAAGGATGCTGGGGTGAGACGACCGCCGCCGCCGCCGCCGCCGGATTGGTTGAGGGTTTGGAGGAAGAGGTGTCAGGGTCAAAAGGGTCAAGGTCAGGGGAAGAATTGGGGGGTTGTGGTGTTTTGGACTGCTGGTGCTGTGAAGAGGGTTGTGGATTATGAGGACGCGGGGGGTGAGGGGGTGGAGGGGTTTGAGGAGAGGGTGCAGCAGATTGTGGAGATCCCATTTGAGACAGTTTTAGATCAGGGACAGTCTGCTGAGGAGATTGATGAGGCGCGGAGGTCGTTTGCGATTCGGTGGGTGAGGGTAGCTGATGATGATGGTGATGAATCAAAGGCAGGGGAGGAAATCCAGGAGAATGTCCTTGTTGAGCGACTACGCGCGCGGTATCACTCAATGCAAGAGCAAGACTCTGGTCTCTTCCTACCGATCTTCCTGGTTGTGTCTTCGTCGGCTGTGGCGTCTGTGCTATCCACTCCTGAAGCTGGGGATGAGAAAGTGGGAACGACCAGCCCGCGGTGGAGAACTGGGGCACCATTTCTGCTGGCGGTTGCTGCGACGGAAGATCAAGGTGTTGTGAGTGATGATGACCAGGAGGCTGGTGGGGAGAAGGATTGGTTCAAGCCTGTCTTTCGGGTTGCGATGGAGGTGGTGGTAGAGGAGCTGTGGCCGGTCGTGGAGGAGCAGATTACAACGCTAGGGAGGATGACGCGATTTGTACAGAGGGCAGAGGTTACGGAGACTGTACCCACCGTAATAGATGAGGAAGACGGGCTGGATGCCATTTGGTGGTCTGTACATGCGCCGCCGCGTCATTTGAGGAAGCGGAGAAGAATATTTACATAGATTCAAGATTATCACTACTATATAGTAAGTCTCCATCCCCGACTACTACCTCGGTCTAGAAGCGTTCACTCCCGGCTAGCCTATCGCCATACTACCTCCAGACGCATCGTAGCTGGGGTAGAGTGTCGACTGCTGGTGCTGGAGGAAGTAGATTATCTTGACCGCTACGGCAAAGCGTTGACCAACGTTTGGTACAGGGCTTAACCAGACTGATATCCCATTTTATACACTCGGAACACAATTGTTCTGTTGTATATTATCTAGCAGATCTCGAAGTCCGCACCGGGGACACGGTATCAACCTAGTACATGACTGGATAATCATCTCGGGACTGAGACAATTTGGGCTGAGGTGCATTGGACCGAGATTCCAGAGAAGCGGGTTAGGATTTGGTTGGTGAAGAAGACCCGTTCTTATAGTCATCCAATGTACGCTATGTGTTTGGAATATACAGAGACCCAGTGTATGCAATGATCTATGATTATTTTTATTCAATCCAGTGTGACGATAATACTAATATTCTATTACCGAGCAGACTGGACAGGCAATGCTAAGCCATATCAAAGCGTAAAGCGCTGCACCTTTCTCAGTCGCTCACCGTACTTATAGAAGATAATAGGCAGAGGAATCATCCCAACACAAATAAACCCCAGCAGGGAATTCCCCCAGCCCAGTCCCATCGTCTCATACATGGACGGCCCGGCGAGCGGGAGGAACGCGCCCACTAGACTGCGGAGGACGGTGTTGGCTGCGATAGCAGACGCAGCGTACATGGGGTAGCAGTCGACGAGGTAGGTCAGAATCGGCAAGAACAAGCCCATGATACCGAAGCCGAAGGGCGCGAGCGCGATGATGGGCAGGATCCAGTGCGTTTTGTAGTAGGCGCACCAGCCGTACCAGAAGAAGGTGATGGGGAGGAAGATGCCGGAGAAGATGCTGATTGCGAGGCGCATCTCGGGCTGGAAGAGGCCGTTGTTGGCTTTGGCTAGTTTGACGACGCTTTTGTCGGAGAAGAGGGTGATGAGGAGCCAGCCGATGAAGTTGCCTAGGCCGAGGGAGAGGTAGACGAGACCTGTGGATCCGATGCTGAAGCCGTAGACGGACTCGAAGACGGTGGGAATCGTCGTGAAGAGGAGGTAGAGCACGCCGTAGACGAAGGCCACGTACAGGGAGAGGAAGAAGACGAGGGGGGATAGGGCGAGCAGCTTGATTGGGCGGATGAGGCCGTTTAGGAGAATCTGCGTACGGTTCTGAGCGTCTGCCCCGCCTTCGTAGCAGCTTTTAAGATCGTCGCGTCCGAGCTCTTTGCGCAGTCGAGCCACCTTGTGCTGGATGAGGATTCGATGGTTCGTTTCGCGGTTGAAAATCTCGAGCACCACGGTCAGGACACCGCCCAGCATGAGGACGATCCAGAAATCCCATCGCCAGCCGATGGTCTGGGTCACATAGCCGCCCACGAGTGGCCCAAGAATAGGACCTATTTTGTTCAGCATTGAACGGGACGAGATATCGCATGATACATACCGAACAGCGGACCCAGAGTCCAGAAACCCATAGCGAAACCTCGCTGGTCCACTCGAAACATGTCTGATATCACCCCTCCACCCAGGGTCTGCAACCGTCAGTATCGCACTCTGTCCTTCTTTCAACTGGGGTCTTACAATACACCCTGCGCCCCCAATCCCAGTGAGCAGCCGGAAGACAATGAGGGCCGCCATATTCGGCGCCAGCGCGCACCCAATCTGCCACACACAGAAGAAGAGATTCGCCGCAGCCAGGACCAACCGCCGCCCATAGATCTCCGACAGTGGCGCCAGGAACAGTGGTCCAATCACATAGCCGACGAGATAAATGCTGACCGTCATGGACCCGATCGTGACATCGTCATTTCCAAACTCCTGATCAACACTACCGATGGCAGGCGACAGGATCGACGACGCGAACGGCGTGGTGAGCGTGACCAGCGCAATCAGACCCAGCAGCAACCACTTCTTCCAGGCGGAGAAATTCATCGGATATTCGGGGTCATCCTGGGCCTCCCACCCCACAATGCCTTCTTCGAGATTCGACGTCGGGATGGGTTCCTGGCGCAGTCCTCCGTCTTTATTCCGGCCGCTGGCGGCGCTCAATATCCGACTGATCTTGCTCTTGACACTTCCGCGCGTCTCGATTTTTTCGAGGTCCTCGGGTCCTCGTATCTAGTCGCGTTAGAATTGCCTAGTTTTGGGGTAAAGTGTCTTGGGGAAAAGTGCCTCACCTCTGCGAGCTCCACGTCCAGCTGGTGGCCCGGCACGATATCCTGAGCATCTACCGCATCATGACTCACACGAATCCCGTCACTGCCAGAAGAGCTGCCAGAGCGACGACCGGGCGTAATACCGTGTTTCTCCATGCTAGGGGTTAATCCAAGCTGGGGTCACTTGTGGGGAGTTGGAGTTACGCGACAAGCTCGGAGAAAGTCGAGAACGCCATAGCTATTAAGTATGATTGAAACAGATATTAATGCTTACCAAGAAACCCACTATGCTAGGACGACCCCGGATAAAAGCCTTTTATGCATTGCGCGAAGCGGGGTTGTTGAGGGCACGCTTCCAATGGTGGTGTTCTTGCAGGGACATCGTTGCCTTTCTCAGCTAGAACGATGGATTAGTGGCGGTCCGCGCGGTGAGGGGGCACTCTCGGCAGGTGCCGTGATTGCCGTCTGGGTGGGTGTCCGTTTGGAGAATGTTTATGGAGAATGTGGCTAGATTGGAAAGGTCCAGATGGAGTGTTGGAATGAAGGGGTCGGTCAGGCTGGTGATGATCGGCTGGGGGTAGATTGTATAGCCCTAAGTAGGGCCTCAACCCCTCAGGTGCTATATCGACGAAGCTGCAGCAATGATACTTTGATAGTATGCTTGATCCACTGCAGAGATGGAATGGAGGGTATTAGTGATGGTCTTAGCACGGGCGATAGCTACTATTCAGTCTAGTTCAAACTAACTGGAAGTCCTTCACAGGAACCCTGTCTGGACTGCTAATACGTCTGAATGCTGACTATATTTCAGGAGTTACGTAGGTGGCCCTGGGTCATTCCGGACATACTTCTAATTGGTTGGTATAGTCACAATCTACAGCTAGGGGTGTTCACGGTGACTCTGATTCAAGGAGTCATTCGCAGTACAGGATCACCAAACTTGCGAGGCTGGACTGTCTACCTACTATACAGACGAGTATATAATTCAAGACCCTTCAACACAACACATCCAAGCCAATCATCCAACTACTAAAGCCGGCTATCAACCCTCTAAACCTCGACATCGGCTGATTCAACGACCCCTCCGATACGTGTTATAACGTCCTCAACATCCTCGCCACTCCATGCAAACCCGACAGCTGAGGCATGGTTGGAGGATATTTCGGGCTATAAGAGTGCGCCGGGGAAGACACTCGTGGTGATTAGAAAAGCTGTTAGGGCGATAGATGGTGTGGGTCCTCGTGGTCCGAGTTTTTTATCATATATTGGTTCAATGGTTCATGACATTATTCAATCTAATACGAAATAGTTTGTTATATACAACGACAAGATGAAGTATTACCACTACCCACATCCTAACCAGAACCAAAACACCCCATAAGTAAAGAAGAAAGAATAAACCAAGACCAACACCCATAGCAAACCCTCACCAAAATCCCTCCCCAAGGCAGTGAATGAGGCTGAGTCGACCAGGATTAGCGCTTCTAGCTTTGGCCCCCATCCGAGCACCCAAAGCTTGAGCCAGCCAACAACAATCGAGGCAGACAGCATTTGCTACGCTGTATCAGGAGTGAGATTGGCGCAGGATTCAACCGGGGGGATTTGTCTGTGGGGGGTTGCATCAAGGCTGAGTTTTCCTGCTTTAATGGGGATGTATTTAGGGGGTGGGTGCTGCTGCTTATTTGGACCTATTTGGTCATTTATATACAGTTGTCGCTGCTGCTGCTATACTTCTAGCATTAATTCTACACTACTACTTTAATACAGCACTACAACACTACGAACCAGTCAATAACGAAATAAAACGATAAAATGAAACCATCCATCCCATTCCTACTATTCCTAACGAACGCGCTCCTTCCAGCCAGCGCAGCAGCCTCCCAATCCAACCCACCCAAAACAGACGCCTACACACTCGACCATTTCCGAAAAGTCGGCGCCTGCTTCTTATATACCGGAAAGGGGGGAGATCGCGAAAAGGCCATTTCACCTTGTAAAGAGTGGTGTCCTGCTCATGAAGGGAAGGATAAACAGGGGATTGGTGTATGTTATACTTCTGTCTCTCTTTCTTTATATAAGTATGCGGGAGAAAGTGTGCTAGATGCTAATATATTACAGTGCTACATCCCAGGCATAACAACCCTCGACAACCTCGACCCCAGCATCTTCCTCAACGACGAACAAGGCCACGAATACATCCCGGGAAAATGCCTCTGCGAAAACCCCCAGAAGTACCTTCCCCTCGTGGAGCCAGTCATAAACTCGCTGTCGAAGCTGGACGATATTCTCTGCGGCGTGTTCCTGGAGAGTTTCAAGACGATCGCCATGTTTGGACTCAATACCGTGTTTGGGAGTGGACAAGCCGAGGGGCTGCGGATGACTGTTGAAGGGACGAAAGGGGCGGGCTCCGGTGATGGTGCTTGTCGGTTCTTGTTTGGGTGATTGTGTTCATGGTACCGTGGACTTATGGTCATATTTGATGGATATGGAACATGCTCGGTACCCCTCCGGTCGGTGGCGCTCGCACGGTTCTAACTGCGCTATGGCAGGACAACCAGGGATATATGGGCAGGTCGTGGCGTGTCAGCGACAAATGCCGTGGGTTGACTAGCTGCCATTAGCAGCTTACAACGGATATCTGCATCGCGAGCACTGGAGACCACTCTCTAATCACCAAGGTGGTTCAGTTTAGCAGCACGAGCGAAGACTTATTATTACTCCCCGTGTGGGCTTGTGAACTCCAAAGACTAGCCCAGGTCGACTCGGCAGTCAATACAGGCGTTGGCTAAATGGCAGTGACGGACCAGTGCAGGTTGAACGTTTTCACACTGGGTTAGAGTGCCACCTCGGTGAAGGAATGTTAATGGTAATGGTATGCGATGACAGAAGGCATGAATACGCCTCAGCATCTTAATTAATACAAATATTTCAATTCGTGCTCAATTATTCTATGTTGTAGTTTATATAATGTCAGCCCGCAGAATCATGGTGACATTCAGATTCAACCGCGGTTATAGACTGAATGATCAGACGAACTTGTTCGGGTCTGCGTGAAACAGCTTGATAGCAGCTGAAACCTGGTGGTCGAAGTCGTCGGCTTCTGCTTTTGCGATCGCACTGAGCACCCGGTCCCGACTAGACAATAACTCTTTGGCCACATCCCCCCAGCCAACCCTCTGTTTCGGGATAGTCACCCCTGGAAAAGACGGGTCGATCTCGACAGGGGCCAGTTTTCCATCTTCCTTGCGGATGCGCCCGTCAACGATGACAGTTTCAATATCTCGAACGGATGAATGAAGCACTATAGCAGCGACGGGATCCTCCTCGGCCGCACAGATCAGACCTGGACTTCTGGCATCGAAGATAACCAAATCCGCCAGCTTTCCGACTTCGATCGAGCCCAGCTGCTCTTCCATATGGATGGCACGAGCACCCTGGATAGTGGCCAGTCTGAAAGCATCCTGTACGGTTATGTCTAGAGATCGGGAGGACTTCCCCTGCGCAATGAGCTCCTCGTGGCGATAGGATCGCTCGCTCTGCAGCGCAAGACGCATCTGCGTCATCATGTCGCTGGAATTGTTGCTGTGGCAGTCGATGCCAAGGGAACTGATATCCTTGCATCCCGCCTGGAAGCAGACCGGCTTCCCGTGTCCCATCTGCAGTTCCGTGTCCGGGGTTGAGGAGATCCAGGATCGTGCCTTTTGGAGCTTCTCAATGTCTGTAGGGGTAGGGTTGGTGGCGTGTGAAATGAGGATATCGGGTCCGAGGAGACCGTAGTCCTCAAGGAGGTCGACATGGGATCCGGGACCTTTATCTGTCAGGGGGAAATGGGGAATCACAGGGATAGATAGAGAAGAAATTACCAAAATATCCCCGAACATAATGCGATGTAATAACCTTCGCTCCCGCCTTGCGAGCCTGAGTAAACAATGCTATCACCACTTCTCGGGGAAGCATCAGCCCGTCAAAGCCCAGTCCAAGCTGCACTCGGCATTCGCCAATAGGGAGTGCGGCACCGAGCTCGTCGAGCTGGCGCAAAACCCACTCGTTCAGGATGTTGAAATCCGGAATCATGTCAGGCTTCCACGTTTTGAGTTTGAGCGTGGGCGTATAGCAAAACACAGACCGGATACCGGACGAGACAGTTGCCTCGACTGCGTTCCATGCTGTAGCTTGAGCGTTAGCTATCAGTACTCCGTTGGTTCCAGCGGAACGTACTATGAGCCGGGGAGACGTTCAGATGAGCGTGGTCGACGACTGTCGTGGTTCCGGCGTCCAGGGCCTCCAGACAGCCTCCCAGCTCGCCCCAGAACATATCTTCCGGGGTGAAATTAGACTGTTGGAGGTTTCCTGTAAGATGCATTAGTCCATTATCGTATCTGCATGTTCATGGTTAGGGATAGATTTACCCGATGGCATGTATTCCAGGAGAGTGTGGTTTGCATGGCGACCCTTGAGCTGCGTCTGCCACATATGGTGGTGAGTGTCGATAAACCCTGGCGAGACAATTTTGCCCGTACAGTCAATAACTCGCGTCTGTTCCGATGATGGGGAGATCTGAGGGGAAATCTGCGCGATCTTGTTCCCTTCGATGAGCAGGGAATGCTGATGGAGGGCAACTACGGAATCATCCGGGTTGCCGGATGGAACGAGGATGGTCGCATTATGTAGGATAGTTGATTCCATATTGATTGTTGAAATAGATGTCTGAGAGAACGACGTGAAGAAGAAACAGTCGATGAGAAGTGACTTCAAATAGCGGGGTTAGAACCGCACTTTACCTACTTTGACCTCATAGTAAGCCCTAATTGCTCTCTTGCTCTCCTCCATCAGACATCACCAGATCCAATACGAGAAGATAACAATAGATTGTAGGTCAAGAAACACAAGTATCAAGTTAAATGAGTGGACATTCCTATCAAGGCACTAAAGATGAGCCTTCAAACAATCACCCTCGATGTTCCTAATATCCAACACGATGGATCCACGGCCGGGTGTATGTATATCAACGGCATGTCGATATCTAAGTGCAGCTGCAGCCACACGTGTCACAGTCGCCCATGGCACAGCCGACAGACGAGTCACGGCTGGGGTCGCAGTCGGCGTCTTCCTTGCAGGTCTTCCAGTCGCCCTTACCGTGGTCGTAGGCAGTCCAGCACCACTCACCGGCATCAGCGCACTGGTTCCAGCACCAGCCGTTTTCGCCGCAGCCGAAGGGCTTGGTGGCGCAACCCTCAAAGCCCTTGCCCTTGCGGGTCAAGACGTGGGAGGACAGGACCGTCGTGGCCTGGAGGGCGGTAAGAGCGAGGGCAATGGAGAACTTCATTGTCTGTCAAGACATTAGCAATGGCCGTATTGTCTAGAGAAGCTGGGAAACTGACTTTGGATGCGTTGTAGGACAACCTGAGTGATTGAAACTGGTTTTGGGAGAGTGGTGATGCTTTGTTGTGTCTGAAGGAAGAAGACGAACGAGGTTCAAGGGCCTTTATATAGATTTTGGTCTTCACCAACTTGCTGCTGGCTTCCCAAAGTCTGACTTAGTTTTGTTTCGACCATGACATGTCTCATGTCTCCATGATTAGTGCTTATCGTGTCATGGATGAGGCCGGAGTATTCGAGAGGCTATACATATCATCTATGACTGCACCAATGTGCAATCGGAGGACTAGTATAGGAGGTTCCACCACGCGACCTCCACAACGCGACCCACCATGCCCTGTATCATTGCCTCGCCCGTCTCCTACCACTCGTTGAACTAGTTGTAGTGTGATGCTAGTTACGTTTCGTTTTTAGTCATGGTCAATCGAGTGAGAGTATCCGTAGGGCCTCCGAAGTTCCATTCCATGTAGATTATCAGCAAGAACCAGTAGAGCTGAGGGTACTTCGTTCAACAATAATAGTCAGAACACCGCCAATGCTTGTGGACTCTTTTTAAAAGCTCATCATTGGTTGTAAGAGTCGCAAATGCTCAGAGCGCTGTTGATGATTATGGTAAAAGTATACCCAGATACACCTACAGCGGTGTGTTATCACATGCTCAATCCAAGAGCCTCGTCCAGACCGAATATACCCCAGCACAAGCAATGCCACCCTACCAGTAGCCTAGAGAGGTGGTTTCCATAACGGAATATCACAGACACACAACCTAAGATCTCGATTTGACCTCTCTGTGCCCTAAATGGCCGGCTCGTATACCCCGAGGGATCTGCGCATAGCGGGTCCGGAACCCCATACGCGACCCACTCGCAGGGTGACCACGGGGGGTGTGCATCCCTGTTCCGACCTCCGAGAATGAGGGCTTGAATAGAATTGATCATCCCAACACTGCCCCAGGTTTCATCTGAGGGTGAGCTGTTGTGGTGGTTGATGGATAGCTGACGTAATCGTTCCTTTCATCAATCGGTGTCTTCTCCCAACGCTCAGTGTTCCATAATTGTGCTTCTAGTGGTGACGGACGCTGGGGCGACCGTCGGCCTCTCCCTGACCATCTGTCGAAGGCTGTTGTTTGCTGAACAAGGCTGGAACCTATCAACCCGAGATCAACAATGGGGGCCAATTCTGTCCCCTCGATGAATGTGAGCTGCTTAGTAGAGGCTGAACCTAAGTCTCATAGTTCTGTCGATCAGGCAACCAATATCTACCTCATCGTTGTTGTTCTGGGCTCATAGCCGCTCATAGACACGTAGCCTCCGCGCCGTCCTTAGGATCCATCACCGACGGGATATCACCTTAGTACTCCTTGGGACACTGTTGGGATATCAGCCAGGTCAAGCACTATACCAAGTGATGGTTAGCATTTTGGCGTAGCGGCTGAGAGAGACCCACCTACTCATGTAGGTATATAGAAATGGTGGGTGCTTTTAGAGCTGTTTATTGGCTTGTCCGTAAAGGATAGACCCATTGTACTAGGTAGGTATTCGGAGTAATTACCCCTGGTGGTTGTTCAGGCGTCCCATGGATAATTAGGGCTATTTCGATCTCAATAAGACAGAGTCCAGACCAGACCATACGTATACCTTGTGAAGTTAGGCGCTTTTCGGCTGCGACCTATCCACACCGTTGTTCAAAAGATGAGGATCCCAATCTTCTGTGAGTTTTCTGGCTTGACGGCTGTATTATCATTTGGTCGACTTAAGAAACCTCGGGATTACGTGGTAACAACCAAGAGTGATCGTCAATCGGTGTCAGAGTGCTGAGAGAATTGACCTGTTTTTGATAAGTCTCGTCGCTGTCAGCATCTACTTCTGAGACAAAATGACAGTATGAGAAGATGATTGATAAAGATAGCATCACCTATGCTGTATCATTCTCTCACTGGCGGTTATAAAGTCTGACTGCTGATCTTCAATATATCGGCGGTGGTCATCTATCTCTACTCACCCATCCAAAGTCTATTCGACACCACTGAGTCAGAATCTTTCTTACTGTGTTAGTCTGAGACTGGCACTCGATATTCACGGCTTGGAAGACTGGAATAGAATGTTTTCCTGTCCACTGTCGGGTGTTGTCGCTTCGCCCATCTCTGTTTATATGCTTGATCTGGCGTCAAGCGCAGATGTGGACGTATGTTCATCCCTGTAGAAGACTACATCGTGTAGCCTGTCTACGTAAGAATCCCAACGTATTTGTCTGTGTATTCAAGATAAATCTATTTATATACCTTCTAGTCATATAACGCATTCATAAGCCAATCACTTACATACCCTCCGGAAGTCGAGGCCCTTGGTAGACGCGTCTAGCATGTACCACCCAATTCAAGAGGGAAAATAGCGCCATGCAACCGATCACAACGACAGTGTAATCTATACTCTCATTAGTATAAGTCAACACCAGCAAAGGAGGGGATAGTACTCATTGAACTCCCCGTCACAGGGACCTCCGTCGGGAAACAATAAAACACCAACGTAATGAACGCAAACCCCACAGTCAAAGCGTTAGCAATCCACCCCATTAACCCCAATCGAACCCGTCTTTTCTTCGCAAGATATTTCGTCGACCGACGATGATAGAGCAGCAACGCGGCCGGGACAGCGAAAGAGATCTGCTGGAGGAGGAGGCCTGTTCCAACGAATGCGTGGAACGCAGTGTCCGAGCCGAGGTAGATGCATCCGATGATGAATATCACGGCGGAGTTGGCAACGAGGGCCCAGACAGGCACGTTGTGGCGCGGGTGAAGCTGGCCGATGTAGGATGATCCGAGCAGGGCATTGTCGCGCGCGTAGGACCAGGTGAGACGCGAGGCTGTCTGGACGCAGCCGTTTAGGGCGAAGAGGGAGACGGCGAGGAGGCCGGCTAGGAAGACTGTTGCTGCGGTGGAGGATCTTGTCGCTTGGTACCAGATTTCGTAGATGGGGACGCTGTTACCTAATTAGTATTTTGTCTGGTTGTCGGGAGAAAGAGACGTACCCGGTAGGAGTGTTGATGATTGCGTCTAGGTCGACTAAGGAGTATACCATTGAGATGGAAAAGGCGAAGGCAGTGACGAAGCCGATCAGACTCGTGCTGAATAGAGCCAGCGGTACGGTGGTGACTGCGTTCGAGCATTCTTCTGCTAGGTGGATAGCCCCGTCGATACCTGCATACATGAAATTGGGGTTGGCCAGTCCTGTCAGGAAGACAATTCCATCGGAGCTCCACCCGGAGTCGTTGACGAAGTTGGTCCAAACGAAAGTGCTGGAATTGTGGCCTGGTGCCCGCGTCGCACAGGTGATGGTGATGATGATGAATAGACTGAGGGAGACGACAACTGTGGATATCAGATTAGCATGTTATGCATGGGCCAGTCAACGCGAAACATACACCCAACATCATGAATCCAGGACGTCCGCTTCATCAGATAGATGTTATATAGCAAGATGAGAATGTTGACCGCTTGATATATCAAAAAGATATGCCAGGCTTGTGGCTCAAAGTCTGGATTGAAGAAGACGACCATGGCTGAGATGAATTGCCCTGGCTGTATGACGACCCCGGTGCATATGGAGAGCCATCCGAATATGTTGGCAGCGCCGCAGAAGTAGCTCTACATTGATTCAGCAAGGCTCTCGCGCACAAGACATGGGGATAAACACACCAGCGCTCGATTGGTACTCTTCGGCGCCAAGATGGACGTCCAATGGTACTGGCCACCGGCAGTCGGGTAAACACTGGTCAACTCCGCCAGCGTGGCGGTCGAACCGAGGCCGATCAGAACGAAGATCAAAATCTGGCCATATAGCAAAGTCACTGTGCCTCCTTGGGCAATGCCCACTGCCAGGGTGGCAGCCAGGCCCGCCCAGCTGTTGCAGATATTAAACCCCGTACATAATATTCCGAAGCCTCCTAGGTTCTTTTCCGCGTAAGATCCGAGGTCGAGGTCTGTAGCGTCTAGGGCTTGTTTTTCTTGGACTAGTATATGTTAGTCCACAGTCTAGTCTGGTGTATATGAGCAGCAGTAAGTCTGGCTGTACCTTTCTCTGATAGCGATTCAACCGGAGAGGTATTATCCTCTGGTCTCTTGGTGAATGGACGGCGCATGGTGATTTGAGGGGGGAGACAGAAAATAAGCAAGACATGAGAATATGGGGAACATCGTGAGCATATAAGATATCTCAGAGTATCCACAGTAAATTCAGCTATTCTGCGGGGTTATTTGGTCCCTTACTCCAATGTTGGGGTCTAGCAGGCCAATATAGGCTACCAGGATAGACCTACTCTATAGGGTTGCGGCTAGTCTGGATTGGGTTGGCTAATTGAGCGATTTGATAACGTTGAAAAGCTTGGCCAAATAGAACATTAACAAGTGACTCCTGTCCTTGTTACTCTTCTTGATCCTTTACGATGGTATAGAGATAAGTCACTGCCCAGAATCGACTGTAGAAGGGCAGCACATCTATAAAGAGTGTATATAAAGACTGGTCATCAACCACGGATCTTTTCCTCCATATCTAGCAAACCACATATTCTTTTTTTCCTCCTCTCATTAATATAGCTCAGCTCTGAAATATCTCCATGTCGTCTCCCCGTGACTGTCCAAACCCTACCGGACAGTCAAAGACTTGAGACTTGGCATTGGGGCAATCTAGGGATAGCCTTTGGTTAGGGCTGTCTTCACGAAATACAGCCTGTATCCGTATATCTATATCTATATCTATATCTATATTGATATATGTATCTATGCTGAGATCAGATATAGGTATAGATATAGATACATGTAGATAAATAAGGTACTTTGTGCCTAGAAAACCAGGCGCGGGATATTTCCGCCTCAGGATGTGACAAATGGGTCTGTCTGATTGGCTGGCTGGCTGCAACACGACGACGTCATCGTTATCTGGATTCAACAGGAATACTACTCCATACCTAGTAGGTGATGATCGAACTGACGTTGCGACGAGATCATTCTGCAACCGGTCAATGCCTTGAAATGATATAGAATTCAAAAGTACACCACTACTATCATCTACTATTTATATTCCAAGATCTCCAAAGCCCTAGAAACAGCAACACAATTAACTGGATGCAATCCCTCTCCCGAACACTCCGTGTCCGGCCATTGCCAACATCCTGGTCGCTGACCTCGTCATACTCCTATTCCTCCGTCCGTCTTCCCCGCTGTCACTGCGGATGTCGCAATTCTAGCGTTTGTTCGTGCAGCTGCTGTGTGCATCCAACCGTTGTCTCCCAATCGTTACCCCTCCGAACGTCACCCCGCTTTTGCCCTTCGTCATATAAACATCCTTTGCGATCATCAACCAGGTCTCTGTATCGACACTTTTCTTCATCATCGATCAAAATGGCGCAGGAATACAAACTCAAGGACATCTCGTCCCTCGCGGACATCAAGAACAACGACAAGGTCGAGTCCGAGGTTGAAGGCATCCAGGATGGAAAGGTCCTGGTGGTCAAGTTCAACGACAAAGCTTACGCCATGGGTCCAAAGTGCACCCATTATGGCGCACCGCTGAAGCTGGGTGTTGTCGCGCCAGATGGACGTATCACCTGTCCTTGGCATGGAGGTAAGAGATACATTCCCTTCTGACAAACAGTCCCAGCTGATCGGAGTTCCCAGCTTGCTTTAACGTTGGCACCGGCGATGTGGAAGACGCTCCCGCTCCCAACTCTCTCAACACATACGAAATCTTCGAGAGAAACGGCGCAGTCTACATCAAAGGCGAAGAAGCCATGATCAAGAGCGGCCAGCGCGACCCCACCCTCAAATGCAGCGCCCCGTCGCAAGAGAAGGTCGTCATCGTGGGCGGCGGCAGCGGCGCCCTAGGCGTGCTCCAGTCCATCCGCCAGCTCAAATACACCGGCTCCCTGACCATGATCTCCCGCGAGCCGAACCTCATCATCGACAGAACCAAACTGTCCAAGGCGCTCATCCCCGACGCCGAGGAAATCCAATGGCGCCCTCGCCAGTGGTACCAAGACGCCTCCATCGACACCGTCTCCGACGACGTCACCTCCGTCGACTTCAACTCCAAGACCGTCACCACGGCCTCCGGCAACTCCATCCCCTACACGAAGCTCGTCCTCGCAACAGGCGGCGTCCCCCGCACGCTCCCCCTCGAAGGCTTCAAAGGCGAGCTCGCCAACATCTTCCTCCTCCGCACCATCCCCGACGTCCAGTCCATCCTCGCCGCCGTCGGCGACAAGAACAAGAAGATCGTCATAATCGGCAGCTCCTTCATCGGCATGGAAGTCGGCAACGCCCTCTCCAGCAACAACGACGTCACCATCGTCGGCCAGGAAAAAGCCCCCATGGAGCGCGTCATGGGCGAACAAGTCGGCCGCATCTTCCAGCGCAACCTCGAAAAGGCAGGCGTCAAATTCCACCTCCAAGCAGGCGTCGCCCGCGCCACGCCCTCCTCCTCGGACTCCTCCACCGTCGGCGCCGTCCACCTCTCAAACGGCACCGTCCTCCCCGCCGACCTCGTCATCCTCGGCGTCGGCGTCCGCCCCGCAACAGACTTCCTCCAATCCAACACCCACCCCGCCATCAATCTCGAAAAAGACGGCTCCCTCAAAACAGACGAGCACTTCGCCGTCTCGGGCCTCAACAACTCCGTCTTCGCCATCGGCGACATCGCCACCTTCCCGTACCACGGGCCCGGCACGGACCCCAAAACAGGGACCCATACCCGCATCGAGCACTGGAACGTCGCGCAGAACGCCGGCCGCGCCGTCGCGCGCGCCATCATCCACTCTCTCTCTTCTCCCTCCCTAGACAACCTCAAGCCCAAATCCTTCATCCCCATCTTTTGGTCCGCGCTGGGCGCCCAGCTCCGCTACTGCGGCAATACGCCGAACGGGTGGGACGGACTTGTCCTGCGGGGCGAGCCTGATAATGCGAAGTTTGCGGCGTTTTATTGTAAGGGCGAGACGGTTGTGGCTGTTGCTACTATGGGGATGGATCCGGTTATGGCGAAGTGTGCGGAGTTGATGAGGAGGGGGGGGATGCCGGGGAAGGGGGAGATTGAGGGGGGGGTGGATGTGCTTGGTGTTGACCTTTGAATGAACTGGCTTGTTGGGTAGGTAGTGATGTTTTGATGCGTAATGGTTATGTTATGGTTGTTAGTTGGTCTTCAATCGTCTATGAGATGGAGTATGTAGTAATGGATATTTTTGATTCTCCCGATAACGCCAATCGTGAGGAATGAATATATAACACGGAATGAAAAGCTTAGATACTGTAGCAACGAAAGAAAGAAAGAAAAGCTAGCAATATGAACCAGAGGCAAGATGTTATATCACCTCTCCTTATCCTTCTTCTTCGACTTGGACTTCTTCTCCTTCACAGGCTTGGCCTCCTTGCTGGGGCTCTCCTCCGGCGGGGGGTTAAAGTCCACGGCGGTGATAGCGCCAGTCATGGACGGCGTGGCTGCTCGGCTGGGAGTCATGCTTGACGTCGTCGAAAGAATACCGTTGCGCTCGTCTTCCAGCACCTTGGCCTCCTCCTCCGGCGTCAGCATCGTGCCCTCGATGCTCATGAACCCGTGGTCCCGCTCGCTGCCAGGGATGATGTCGATGTCGACGACGCGGAACCGCACGGTGCCGCGCACGCGGTGGCCCGACACAGACTGGAAGTAGCCCTCTGCGGCGGCATCGTCGTCCGCGCCAGCGCCGGCAGTATCCCCGTTCTCCTCTGTCATCATCTCGTCGGCGAGCGGGTTCGAGTCTGACGCGAGAGTCACCGGGTTGAAGTGCTCCTTTTCGGCGTCGAACGCGGCGGCCGGTTCCGAGTCCTCGTCTTCGGAGGTTGTGGCGGCGGCGGCTGGTTTCTCCTTCTGCGTCTCTGCGGTGCCGGTGCTCTCCTCTCCTTCTTCGTATTCCTCGCCGGGAGGAACCCACTTCCAGTTTGTGGGGAGTCGCTTCCGCTCGATGCCCACGGAGAAGAGGTTCAGGACGACGGCGCCGAGGAACCCCTCTGACTGCACGTTCACCCACCCTTCGAGGATCTGGCCGCGCTGGGGCTGGAATACCAGGAATGTAGCCGTCAGATACACGTAGAGCACGCCGTACTCGCCCGCCGTGGTGGCGAGCGTCAGCGGCTGCGGGCTGGGGTCGGCGGGTTCAGAGGGCGTCGAAGAGGAGGGCGGGGAGCTCGAGATCGAGGTGTTCGAGTAGGCCAGCACGATACCCTGCAGCGGGGTGTAGTACGTCAGGAGGAGCGGCGAGAGGTGCTCTGCGCACAGCGACGCCAGAGCGTGTGTCGGCGAGATCGAGATGGGCGAGAGGGGCAGGTACATGGTCGCTGTCGTGAGGACGTAGGGGGAGGTGGCGCTCGGCGCGGCGGCAGACGCTGCAGCGTCATGCTTCTTGCTGCTGCTGCTCTTTTCCTTGCTCTTGGACTTTTTGCTGCTCTTCTTGTCGGCCTTGGCACTGCTCTCGTCGGCGATCAGGCTCGACTCGTGTTTCCGCTTTTTCTTCGACGTCGACGGGTCGTCTCTGTTCTTGTGCTTGCGCTTGCGCTCCTTTTCGGGATTTACCTCCCGGTGGGTGTCGATGTCCATTGTGTCTGTAGCCATTGTGTATTTGGATCTGGCGCAATTGGTGCGCCCCGTGGAGCTGTTGCTGTTGAGAGAATATGAATTGCGGTGGATTTGCGGATGCCGGACTTTTTTTTTTTTTTTTTACTTCGCATATCGCGGGTGGAAAAGGAAGGCGGTATGCAGGGCGGTGAACGAGAGGACAGCAACACCAGTCGCTATCATTGTTGACTGTTCCTTCGCCCCTCACCACATGAATATCCCTATCTTTTAAACCATTTGGAAGGAGTTGTGGTGATTGTTGAAGCGATACTGCGCTAGACTTGCGCCATGTCGTATCTTCTCTCCTTTGTTGGATGGGCGGTCCTCCCGAACGTGAGTGTCTAGATTCAGGTGGAGCCTCCCGGCGGCACCACGTTCTCCTATGCAATGATTGATTGAATGCAAGACTGATGGCGATAGAGATGTAGTACGCGACCTCCTTCCTACAGAGTGTCTACTATGGCATCACCATCCGCGCGGGTGAGCCCCGGCCTCAACCCGGCACCGCCCGCTACGACCGTCATCGCCGGCGCATCTTCATTCTCGTCGTGACCAGCTACCTCCTCTACACGCTCTACGAAGCATTCCACCAAGTCCAGACCGCAGGGGACTTCTACCAGGCCCTCGGGGTATCGCCGCTGGCCGACGACCGGACCATCAAGTCGCGATTCCGCCGGCTCGCCGCCCAACACCACCCGGACAAGGTCTCGCAAGGCACATCCGACAACTACTTCGTCTATCTGAAGCTGGCGCAGGAGACCCTGCTGGACCCTGCAAAGCGGTATGGATACGATCGGTTTGGGCCCGAAATCCTCAAATGGAGGGATCCGAAAAACATGCAGGGATATCTGTTTGCGGGGCTGCGCCAGAGCGTGCCGCAGTACGTGGGCGGCCTCGTTACGCTGATCGCGCTGAACTTCACCTGGTGGTCGGGCTGGGGTCGTTACGTGAGTGATCCCACCAGCGTTCCCGTCTTGTCCCATTGCTAACACAGAGATATCTATCCAGTGGCGCTTCTTCACCTTTGCCGCACTGATCACGCTCGAGCTGGCCCTGATCACCCACCCGGGGGCACTGTTCATCCCGTGGTCCTACATCCCGTCGGGGGTACGCAATCTGCTAGGGATCTCGACCCAGACGCCAACGTTCTACCTGCTACCGTTCCAGATCGTGACGCTTGCCCAGCGGGCGTCCGTCACGATGCATATCTTCATCTCGCAGGTGTCGCCCCCCAAGCGAAACGAGGCCTCGTCGTCCGGGCCCGGCGACCGTCTGTATCCGCAGACCGTCCAGCGCCTGGGCCAGCTGGTGCAGACGTCTCGGGCGGTGGACCTCGAGGCGACGCGGTTATTGCAGATGGGGGTGTTCCCGTTCCGGGGAGACCGGGAGGCCGTTGGGTCGCTGCGGAAGGGGATGCGCGAGGGGTTGGTGTTGAGTGGTGTGCGGAATAGTCCTGGGGTGCAGGCGGCCGTTGGGGAAGTATTGGAGCGGCAGAGGCGGGAGAAGAAGGGTGATTAGGGGTTATCCTAGAGTGGGTGATAGATATGTAGATATTGGTCTAGCGATTGACATAGTGTATTATTTCATGGATGTTAATAGTTGGATTTACATAGTAATGGACAGACTTCATATAGACATGGTATGATTGAATTTCCTAAATACAATAAGTTGCCAGTTGATCCATGCACACGCACAGTAGCATTGGCAATCCAAATTTTAACTCCCGAAAATCCCCACCGCATGTGCATCTTTTCATTACAGATGAATTCTGTTTTCCATTCCCACCATTCTTTCCGCGTCGGGAAATATTCTCAAACCGGATGTGGCGAGCCGATCGGGATGGAATCCTTGGTTCGTACTGTATCTCGTGTTCTTTACTGGGGTTAGGAAGAGGGTAAAGGGAGGGAAGGGAAGTCAGGGAGAATGATCAACAGATAGTGTGAGGAAGGATAAAGTCCCCAGTAGTAGGTGGAATACAGATGATCATATTGATCGCATCATCCTGAGGTGGTATCCTGGTCGTGGTCGTGATGATGAGTAGTGGAGGATGTGTATGGTTGTATTATGGTGTACCAGGTATGATCATCTTACGGGCGCAGTGCAGAGTGATGAGATCAGAGTATTATACGGAGTACGGAGTATAGGACTAACTTGTCTGGCAACGGAGGTTTATGTGTAGTTTTGGACATCCACTAGAATACAAGCTATCTACATACTTCTATTCTATAGAGTATTCATCATGTCTATTTTACTATATGACTGAGATAGAGAGTTGGGAATAACTTCATCAATACGATCGTGTACTCTTAAAACACAATATGGTATCGTACTGTATGGTAAGTCCCACGATGACGTCCGCAGCGCGTACCGCGTAGGCGACCTGGCCACCTGTATACTCGTATACTCCCGCGTAAAGGACGAAAGGGGTAATATACTACTCCGTACAGCCAGAGTAATCCAGGTATTACGATACCATCCAAAAATTGGCACATCCATCTCTCTCCTGGACTACTCACTATAGACGAGAAGAGAACACACACCCACACTCACGCCAACAATGAAACCAATCTTTGCATCCCTTTCTAAACCATCCTTTTCCCTTCCCCCTCTCACTTCCCCCGTCCGTTCTTTTTCTTTTCTTTCCTTCTTCCTTTCTTCCCTCCTCCCTCTCCTCCCATCACCACTCCATCAACCGTCTCTCCCTATCTTCAGACTATGTCACCTCGCTTGCTCTACTCCTGTCTCCATCAGCTCCGTCAGACTTTTGCCTCGCCCTGAGTAAGGTCCTGCCGCGCCACTCTACACCGTCTTGGCCCCCGGTTCTTCCAAATCCTCCGACGTGACCGACACACCACGCTCTCACGATCGTCTTATTAAATCACCAAATCACTACTCTCCGACTGCGGTTTAACACTGCCTCGGTGCGCCTGACCACCGACTAGTCTACCACCAACCACCCCTGGGAAATCAATTTATTCTTTTTTTTTCCCCTCCCCCTTCTCACTTTCCTCTACACCCTTCCTACCTCTTTTCTCTCCAATTACGACCAACAATGCCGGCCTCCAGCTCTGCCACCCCGTCGTCCGCGAATGGCCGCCGCCCCAGCCGGTCTGGGGGCTCCGCCAAAGGCACGGTCATCCTGAAGCTGTCGTCCGATCTGTTGAGCCGGTTCGCTCCTCCTCCGGCCGAACCCAAGGAGAAAAAGGGAAGCAAGAGCAGCGAGGCCCGTCCGGAGTCTCCCGTCAAGGAACAGCCGTCGTCTCCGGCGTCCTCCGCGGCCGAGATGCCCCTGCCACCGTCTTCAGTCGACAATGCCTCCGACGCCGCGTCGACGCCCGCCGCGGGCACGTCCAATCCCGACACACCGCGCCGCAAGGGCATGCCGGGGCCCAAACCGGGCAGCAAGAGAGGCCCCGGGACTCCGAACGAGACGTACCCCAGGCCGCGAGGCAAACCCGGCCCTAAGAAGAAGCCTCGGATGTATGTTCCATTATATATAACTGGTGTCATATACCATAGAAACCATGCTAATGATGGATAACAGGGACGATGGAACATTCGACGCCGGAAAGCTCGTGGCGGCGCATAAGCTAGGCCCCAAGGCCAACACGGGTGCCATCAATGCCGGCCTCCGTGCCTTGGATCGGTCGGGAGCGCCCTGCCGCCGGTGGGAGCGCAAGCCTCTCCAGCTGAAGAGCTTCACGGGCGTGCAGTGGGGTCTCTCCTCGTGGCGCACTCCTCGGCCTCAACCCCAGGAAAACGGCGAGTCGAAGGAGGGTATGCTGGAGACTGGGGACAGTGACAGTAAGGCCAACCAGAGTGCCAGCGGAGTCCCCAGTGAGAAGAGCAACTCTGGCGATGGAGATCTCACGCCGGTGCCTCCTAATATTGCTGAGCCGTCGTCACCCGCTATTGCCATGACTGCGTAGTGGGTTGAACCACCTTTATTGTCTTCTTGTATATTATTGTGTTACTACTTTTTATTTCCCTTGTTCTTTGGGCGTTGATCTGGGCTGGTTGATCTGGTTTGTTGTATTGGATGCTGCTGGTTCGGCGTTTGGGTGGTTCTATGGATCATGGTTGATGGGTTGACTGGGATTGCTGACATGGCTCTGGAATGATTACACTTTCATGGCATTCCACTTGGTCGTTGGTGTCTTTCTTATAATTTTGGTGGTGTTTGCATCTTTGCCAGTTATCATGTACTATTAAAAGAGCCTTGATCTATTTCACATATAATATTTCTTGTTCTATACTACAATTGCACTGCTTCATACAAGATATGAACAGCGGTAGACATGTATAAAAATATCGGGTCATCTGACCAAACCTCATCCAGCCATGATTGGAATGATTGCAGAACAGGTAAACAGAACGAATTGCATAGCTGATGACTCTCAGGAATAGTGAATAGTATATTCTCATTCAAATTAAGAAAGAGAGAAAGAAAGGAAAGAAGAAGAAGAAGAAGAAGAAGAAGAAGAAGACGAAGGTGAGGGGAAGAGAAGAAGATCAGCTGCCCCCGTTAGACTTACAGTATTGACCGGTTTGTTTGTGGTATTCACGGTTATTGTTGATGGAACTTTCTTTATTCCCCGCATTCATCATTCATTCATCCTCTTTTCTCTTCTACCTTGGGTTTTACTTCTTCCTGTTGGTTGATTGACTCCTTGCCTGTGACTGCAGTAGTGACCGAGTAATATACAGGACTTGGTCTGTTACTTACTTACTCCGTACTTCAACTGCTGCACTGCTCTCCGTCACACGATCAAAGTCACCGTGGTTATTTCTTCATCGGTCTTCTTTCTTCTATATAATCTCTTCTTGGGAATTACTTTCTTTTCTCTTTCATACTTCTGTCCTACAGCTGAGGGATGATTTCAGATCGACGCCTGCGATCTGAGCTTGCTTCTCCACTTCTCTCCGGTTACGGAAGTTGACCAGACTGACTCTCCAGACTCCACATCAAACAAGATTTGGATCGGGAAAAGAAACAAAAAAAGAGACGGATATTCATTCGAAAGGAAAATAAGAGGGAAAAGAAAGAAGGAAAGAAGAAAGCATCCAACGATCGAGTATCGACGACTCGATAAGGCTAACACCTGTTTGGCTTAATCCCATCCACTCACTACTCCGTCTCCACTATCCAGCCCAAGCATGACTGATGCACCGTTTCCCCCTTCGAGTGGAGCTCGAGCTGCTGCTGCTCTTCCTCTGTCCACCTCATACTCCGGCCCAACCATCTCGTCAATCCCCCGCCGTTCATCCTACGCCTCCGTCCTCTCTGGGACCGCTTTTTCTCCTCCAGAATTAACCAACAGTCCCTTCTCGCCTCTGCTGCCCTCCACCTCCACCTCCTCGTATCCCCCGCCTTTCCTTGCCGACGGCCGTCCGTGGAGGCCCTCCTCCGCCGCCGTGGATGCCGCAGACATGCAGATGAACTCGTCCTGGAGGACCTCCTCCGCCGAACCCCTTCCTCCCTACTCTCGCAAATTCGCCAACTTCCCTCGCTCCGATCCCCTCTTCCACAATACCGCCGGCTTCGCCGACCCCGTCTCCTCCTTCACCCCCTCCTACCTCCGCAACTCCCGCTACATCTCCCGCCTCGATGCCGCCCGCCGCGCAAAGTTCGCCTCCCAGCGTGATGCCGCCACCTCGGCCGCGACGTCGCATCCGCTGTCCGCCTCCTCCAGCCAGGCCAGCTTGCCGCGGATAGCTCCGTCCCACCGCGGGATGACGTATGAGATCATCGAGCGGGAGGCCCCCGGCGAGGACGACAACCTCCTACCGCTGCCGTCCCGGTGGAGCGACGCCGACAAATATGCCGGTCTGGAGCTGACCAATGGAGGCTTGGAGGCTCGGTATACGGGTCCGGTGAACAAACATGAACATGAGGCGGCGACCGTGCGGGCGGACAATCCCATGCCGCCCCAGTGCGGCATGTACTATTTCGAGATAACCGTTCTCTCCAAACCGAAAGAGGGGTATGTATTTGTCCCAGTCATAGGGAAGCGACTTCCAAATGGGGGGGAATAAGAACAGACACTGACAAGGTTAGGATGGTCGGAATCGGGTTCTCCAGCACGAAAGCGTCTGTCGAAAGGCTCCCCGGGTGGGAGCCCGAATCGTGGGCGTATCATGGCGACGACGGCAAATCCTTCTTCGGGGAGAGTCAAGGGCAAGGACGGCAGTATGGACCGACGTTCGGTGCCAACGATACTGTCGGATGTGGCGTGAACTTCTCGACGGGATGTGCCTTTTTTACTAAGAATGGCGTTTTTCTGGGTAAGCCGACGAGCGTTCCTCCCGTCCACCGTGGAGACTGATGGATACAGGCAATGCATTCCGCGAGCTACGAAATGTGAAGGTCTACCCCTCTGTGGGCATGAAGAAGCAACCCCCGGTACATCTGGCCGCCAACTTCGGACAGCAACCGTTTATGTTCGACATTGACGGCATGGTGAAGGTGTGTATACCGCTTTCTATCGTTCGATCGTGGCGCTAATCTGTGTACAGAAAGAGAAATTCTCCATCCATAACGAGATCCGCTCCACTAGCACCGCCAACTTGCAACCTCCCTTGGACGAGACTGCTTTATTACAGGAGCTGGTTGCGCAGTTCCTCGCTCACGACGGCTACGTCGAGACCGCCCGGGCCTTCGCCGAGGAGGTTGCTGCGGAGTCCGCGGCGCTAGAGAATGGCCACAAGGAACCGCTCAAGAAGTACGAAGTGGAGGAGGATGTGGAAGCGATCAACCGACAGAGTATGCTTACGTGTTACCCTTCTGGAGTCGTCACACTAACTCCCTGCAGAAATTCGCGCCGCGATCCTCGAGGGAGACATTGACAAGGCCCTGAAGTACACCAACGCCTACTACGCCAACGTCCTCCACGACTACCCCCACATCAACTTCAAACTCCGATGCCGCAAATTCCTCGAGATGATGCGCCGCTGCAACGAGCTCTCATCAGCGGCATCCAAGCGCAGCAAACCGTCCAACGGGCTCTCAGACAGCAGCGCCGTCTTCGACGAGGAGATGGAACTCGACGAGCAGGGACAAGACACTGCCGGATGGGACATGGACGGGATGGACACCGAAGAGCCTGAGAGCACGGTCAAGTTCCACGAGCTTCTCACCGAGGCCGTCCAGTACGGGCAACAGCTACGTATGGATTATCCGACGGATGAGCGTGGCGGCGATAAGAAGATGCTGGATGACATCTTCTCGCTGGTGTGCTATCCGGATCCGAAACGGTCGGTGCATGGCCACTATTTGGATCCGGCGGGAAGGATTGCTGTTGCGGAGGAGTTGAATTCTGCTATTTTAGGTATTCCCTCCCATCTCTTGTCCACCCTCTCTCTCTCTCCAGTTGACGCTAACAATTGTAGTATCCCTCGGCAAATCATCATCCGCGGCATTGGAACGCTTATACCAGCAAACGGAAGCACTGGTGAACGAGGTCAGCGAAGAGGGAGGCGCCGGGGCGTTTATCAACGTGCGTAATGATTTTCTGCTATGATTGACTTATGACTGCGAACATGGACTGTTCTTTTATTTTATCTATTTCGTTATCTCTCTTTTCGACTTCTCCACTTCTCCTCCACTTCGCCGTCTGATCGGTACTTTTATTGTCTTGAAGTGGCTGGCACGCTGTTCTGTTTCTACCTATCTTCTATCTATCTTTAACTTCGGGGACTGGACTGGACTATGTCCAAGCGCACGGACATCAGTGTAGCGTTTACAGATATGGACAATCAATCAATCAATTGAGTAACATGCTTTACTCCCCCGCTTATTATTCTGTACCCCTGTTCAAATCTACAAGCACATCCTGTGACGCTCCGCCAAGAACACCTGGTGACATGACTGCGGCCAAACTGTTCGTTATCGTTCGTTCTCCCCTCTCCACTAAGGCAGTTTGGACGTATCAGGGTGAAGAAGTGGTTTAGTCTGGACGATCTGTTTCATTATGATGACCCCTCATTAGACTAAGTTATGAGTTATCATAGATGTTATAATGTCGCTCTTGACTAGTTAGTTAAGTAAGTCTATGTCTGTCTATAGTGGTGAATATATAAGATAAATAGATTGATAAATAGATAAATAGGCTGGTGATGATGAAATGCCTGAGGGATCCATCCGTATGGTAATGTGACCAGCGATACCGCCTAGTAAGCCGACCATCAACTCTAGTTGTCCCTTTATTTATCTTCACCTCACGTCACTTCTTCATCTTCATCTGATATATCCTCCTGTATACTATATTAATCTCCGTCAACCACCAAACAGGATTCTCAACCCCGATGGAGAACAAACCCCACCCGTAACTAACAACTCCCCTACCCATCTATCAACCAACCACAGATTCCCCACCTTGGGTAGGTCTCAGCTTCTGCCAACTCAGCCAACTCAGCTCAGCAGCTAGCTAGCCAGGTGTCACTCACTCGACCCAAGGGATGCCAATGCCAATCCACCATGGATTCCCACCAGGTACCCTGCATTCCAATTCAGTCCCACTCGTCGCCCTCCGCGCCGGCGGCCCTGCGCTGTTGCTGTGGGCGGGACGATTGCGCATTCTTGCATCATAATCAGGTTGCCCTGGAGGGGTTGGAGAAGGATCTTGATACCGCTGCTAAGCTTGGGCAGGTATGTTTTATTTTACTCTTCCTTACTTTTTTTTTGCTTTGTTTTTGGTGAGCTAGTTGGGGGGGAATAAATGGTGGCTTTGGCTGAGTTCAGGTCGCCTTTTAAATACCCCTCCATGCTTCTACTGGTGTTCTTTTGTTTGCGCATTGTTTGTTGTGGTGTTCCATTCACATACTTTGTACATATTTGGTTCTGGGTCTCACCCGGTGGACTCGTCCTACCTTGTACCTTTGGATTCCTCTTCCTTCCCTCCTGTCAAAGAAAAGAGAGAAAGGAGAGATTTGTATCTCCATGGCGAATCCTATCCTCTCCCGTTGCCTTTTTGTCCGTCATGACTGCTCATTCGGTGTCCTTCATGGGCTCAGGGCTAACCTTTTCTCTCCAGGCTCTTCTCCATCGCCATGAATCCTACATGGCCGAGGCAGAGGAGGACCGCCATCGCCTGCTGTTCTCCGTGGAAAGCCTCGAGCGCGAGAAACTCCAGGCCCAGGCGGAAAACGCCCGCATCATCGCCGAGAACCGCAACCTCCTGGAGCAGCTAGAGGACCTGAACAAGGCCGTCACCGAGTCGGACGCCCGCGCCACATCGCTCGCCGTCACCTTAGAGACCACCGAGGCGCAGCTGAGGAAACTGACCGTCTCTGCGGCTCGCGCCGCAGACCTCGAAGCCCAGCTCGCGCAGATGGAGGCCGAGCAGTCTAAGTTACAGGAGAGTCTCCAGTCCGCGCACGAGGACAACAAGTCTGCCGTGCAGCGGTGGAAGAAGGCCGAATGTACCCTGCGCGACTTGCACGACCAGGTCGATCGCATCGAGAAGGAGGCGCGCGAAGAACGCGACCGACATTCTGATTTGATCCAGCGCATGGAGCGGAGACGCACCGTCGAACGCGAACTCGACGGCGCCGCGGGCCGACTCAAAGGCGCCGCCGCGGCTCAGGAGCTGGGCCGCTCCCACGGTGATAACAACGTGGTCTCCCGCTTTGTCCGGGACATCTTGCAGGACAACGCCAGCCTGCAGATGGGCATCGTCGAGCTGCGCGAGATGCTCGAGAGCTCCAACCAAGAGGTGCAGAACCTGCGGGATCAGGTTCTATACCATCAGCCGATGGCGTCGGACGCAGGCGGGGAGCCCGACCAGGCTACCACCTTGAGCCAGGAGCTGGAGTCGAAAGAGGAGCGTCGAGTGTCTCAGGAATTCCACATCCACCACCACTACCACACCCCGTCCGTGAAGAAAGAAAAGGGCACCCTTCTGCGCCGGTCCAAGAAGCGGCGGTCGTGGGGGAATCCCGCCCATCTCCACTCTGCGCCAGGCGCGCTGCTGCTGCCTCGGAGGGCCGGGCACCGATCGCAGTCCTCTACCTCGTCCACCTCTACCATCTTGTCGCAAACGTCCGTCTCGATTCCCCCGTCGGCGTCTCACCGCTGGTCGCTGCAGACCCCTGCAACTGATTCTCTGGCCAGTTCCCCGCAGTCTGGCTACCGGTCGTCGTCGTCCTTGTTCGACCGCGTGGAGCGCTGCTTTGACTCTCAGCCGACCAGTCCTGAAAGCAGTGTCTTTATGACTTCGTATAAAAACGGCCGATCGAAGAACGGCCGTGAAGGCCAGGACGATATCGACGATCTGGACCCCACACCCTGCTACGGCATCCATCCCTACGACCACCCCGATCACCCAGACAAGCTTCCCATGCAGTCAGTCATCCCAGAGGAAGCAGAAGACAGCTCCATACAATACCCCGCATCCGAAAGGGCCGAACTACCCGGTCCAGCCCCCGACGTCTTCACCCCATACCGCCCCTTACGCCGCGGATCCTCCCACGAGAGTCTCTTCTCCGTCGCCGGAATGGACATCCACACTCCGAGCCACCAACCGTCCCGCATGAGCGACCTAACCGGCACCCTACCCATCCGCATTCCGCGCCGGATCGTATCATCCACTGCCGAGCTTTCAGCCACGCCCCCCGTCATCTCCACCAACACCGTCACAGCCGACAGGGGGCCTCTCAGAGCAGGCCAATCCCCACAGACCCTCCTCGCCTCCGTCGCGGGGGCCAAACATCACGACGCCTCGTCAGTAGACAGCGACCACTCCAACGCAACAGTCACGCCAACGCGCAAAATGCCCCTCACCCGCCGCGTCGGCGGGTGGGTCCGCGGTCGCTGGGGCACAGCCCCTGTCACATCTGACGAAGTCGACCATCCCCCCGAACCCACTATCCCATCCTCCCCTTCCTCATCCTCATCCAGAACCTCCTCAGTACCCCCACCGATCCCTCCCCCAGCCGAACAACCCAGACCCTCGTCCTCCTCAGGAGACAAGAACAGAGGAGCCCCGTCCCTCCTCCACTTCCGCTTCCCAGGCGTCAACCAAAAGGGCCCTATAATGGGCTTTCGTCCTCCGCCGCGCGCACCGGCCGTTCTTCATCCGGAGAATTTGGATGAGGGGTTGTTGAGGGAGAGTCTTGCTGAATAGTTTATTCTTTTTATTGGTTTTTTTTTTTTTTTTCTTTTTCTTTTTGTCGATCTTGCAGGGCGGTGTCTTGTCTTCTGACTGGTGCAGAGTAGATAGGTCGGGCTTTGGTTAGTATACTGTATATTATATTTTATTTGATACTGCGGTTTGTATTATTGTGTGGCTGCGGATGTTGTGTTGGTGTTGTGGTGGTTTGGTGGGTTTGGATTATGTTCTATGGTGTGATGGTTTTCTCTTTTTTTCTTTCATTATCTTTCCCTGTTCAACTAGATGATACCCATTCGTTTGTTTATTCTTTCTTGTTGATTGGTTGATGGTTTATTGGTTGTATACAACCTGAACGAGGTTGTGTTGAGATAGGTGGTAGGTATAACATACTTACATCTATATATCTATATCTATATCTATCTGATAAACTTGATTAATTACAAATGGCAGAACCAGTCATTTGTCTAATATCAGTTACTTATATAATTGGTACCAGTCGCCCATTGCCACGTTCTGTTTATTTCAGTACTCCTTAACAAATATCCCTACATATGTAGATATATTTCAAATCCAAGGCCATTCTTCCATATCTCACCCTACCCTACCACTAACCACTCAATAACTAACTATCCGGTGGTACAACAAAAAAACAAACACCAAACATCATTTTACAATGATTAATTTATGATTTATTCATTAATTGAAGTAAGTAGTAGGTAAGTATCTACCTCCAAACCCGATACGTACTAATCGGAATCCTCGTCGAATGGAAGAACCCCAACTGCTCACTCTCAGCAGGCGAGTCGAATGGCAGACGCTCTGTTTTGAAGTTCGCCGATTCTACCCCGTTCGTTAGCTTCTTATCATGCATTCATCATCTATCCATATTATGGCTACTCGTTGGAGTAGGGGAGTTTCGTCTGAATAGAGGGAAAGGTTGAGGGAGGGAGTGGAACATACGACAAGCGTCGAGGAATGCATTGAATGTTTTCTCATTCCGTAGTGTAGCCGAGATGATGAATTCACGGACTTTGTAGTTCGTGAAGAGGTCGTCGAGGGTGTTGATCAGGAGGGGGATGAGGTCTGTGTCGTAGATCTATACAACAACACCGATTGTAAGTCATTAGCAACATACTCACACCCACACCCCACAAGATGTGTAAAGGAAGAAGAAAAGGAAGGAGACAAACCAAATCCGCCCCAACAACCACATCAAACTCGGGTTTCTTCCCCTCCCCCCCTCCCAACCGTCTAAGCTCCGTCCCCCACTCCCAAATCCCCGCCCCAAACCTCTCCCCCAATTCATTCCGCCCCGCACTATCCACCATCCCATCTATCAGCGCAGGCTCCATATCAGTAGCGAGCACCGATTCCGGCTGCAGATACTTCGCGCAGAACATAGACAGGAACCCTGTCCCCGCGCCGAGCTCGAGGACCCGTTTCCCTGCCACGAGACCTGCGCCGGCGGGCGTGGAGAGGTATGTGCCGAGGTGGAGGGCGGCTTCCCAGGTGCGGAAGCCGGTTGTGCCTGAGGCGAGGATTAGGCCGCGGGATTCGGAGGTTATTATTGTGCGGGGGTGGCTTTCACTGTCGGTGTGTGCGGGGGAGGACGGGGAGGGCGAAGGCGCGGTGTAGGTTACGTAGGTGAGTTGTTGGGCTTGTTGGATGGAGGAGGGTTTCGGGGTGCATATTAGGGTGCTGTAGGCTTCTGTGAGGTCGTCGGAAATTTCCTATATATCTCGTTAGTTCTTATCCCTTTTTTTTTTTTTTTTTTTTTTTTTTTTTGCGACATTGCTGCATGCGACATGCGACACGCGACACCCAACCCTTCACGCAGCTCAAAACAGGTAGGGTAAAAAAGAACATACATCCTCCTCAGGATCAACCACACTCCCCTCAATCCTAGAAAGAATCATCTTCAAGACGCGCGCGCGATAGTGTACCGGAGGGAGAGGCCATGTCGCAGACTCGTCGAACATGCGCGTGTAGATTGCGCGCTGAACAGCGGGATTGATGAGGGTTGGGCCATCGGGGAGGGAGAGGGAGGGTGTCTCGAGTTGTTGGAGGTATTGCGCGACGAGGCGGTTTATGGGTTTGGGTTGGGGGGTGGACATGTTGGGTTTATGTATGTGGTGGATGGTGGGGTTGAGTGAGGGGAGGAGATACGGCGGAGCGGATATCAGTCCGAGTGTTGCTCCGATATCAGGATGAGAGGGACCCACTTTGATATTCGCCGGTTCAGTCAACGAGTTATGATTACTTGTTCATGTTTGTTGTAGATATAGATTTCGACGTTCCTGTCGCAAATATGCACCCTTGGTGTTGGTTGAAGAGATTTACCAGTCGGGTAGACAAGATATCATGACACTTTTTCGCTCCGTAAATCATCTTATCTATATTGCGACAAAGTCAATACAATACCTGCCACTACACGATATAGTAACGACATTGGCTATTTCCTGCACACGTATCTCAAGGTTAGATCTAAAGCGACCATTTGATGTTTTCTTCTCTCAAGGAAGTAGCGATATGGATGGCCTTGTCTGGCACCGTCCATTGCGAAGCATGTAGATAGAATTAGGAAAGAAGCACCTACCTTGAGTAGCATTAATATGAATATGACTCTCCCCTCTGGCCCTCCTTCGTTCTCTTTCTGTCTTCCCTCTCTTATCTTGTTTATGTCGTATATGATTATCGATTATGCCCTGTCTTTGTATTTGATCGGGAGACGTTCCTATCACAGTCGATAGCCAAAACTTGCTTCCATGATCGACTATCTTAAGTAAGTTGAATTTTTCCTTCCAGCTCCCCCAGTGAATAAATAAGTGAAAAGAACAGCGTGAGGGATCACCAGGCTTCGGCCGCGTTGAACTTCATGACCTGACTTTACACATCTGAGGGGGACGCTTTAGCCCGTGCCCAAGGGTATCGTGGACCCCGCTACTATGTAGTAGCGGGAGAAGCTGTAAATTTTTGGAACCTTTCTGAGCTCTGGCTAACTAGTCTCCTCTCTCGTTTTTTAGACAGCTAGCATTTCTGAAAAGAGTGAGCCAAGGTCACATACCTAGGTCAAAGCATCGCAGACTCTGGATCTCATCACCACTTGATACCGCATTCCGAGATCAGATGTATGTGTGATTTGAAGAGTGACGCGAGTAGACGTGCATAGATTGGAGGATGTTGAGAGATGAGCATGAAGAAGTGAAGCATACCTGCTGGGTTCGTACTGAGTACATATGTGCTATAATCAGTAGTATAACGATCATCCAGAGACAATCCAACTGTGGCTTAAGGAACGTTTTCTTGATGAGCGAATAAATATATCAAACCAGGGTAAGAGACTTGACAGATGAAATATGGAGTTACAGACACATATTGACAACATCCCTCCAAGACCGTAGAGAAAATGGGATCTTGGACTCAGATGCCGGAGATGTTCCGTCCCAGAGCCTGGCTCGGTGGTACATTCCCCATCAGGCATGGATTTCATCACAGTCCATAAATGAAAAGAACAGCGTGTATGTCAATATCAAAGCGACATGGAGGGGAGAGGGGAGGAAGAAGCGGAGGATGGGAAGTTTGTTTGATTCATGGCGATTCCAAAAGCATCACGTGGTTTATATGTCACGCTGTCGACTTGACGAGATTCGAGGATATAGGCTTCTAGCTTTCCGCTATCAGAAGATGAGACCGTCCTACTTATATATATATATATATTTTGTAAACACGCTATAATGGATAGGATGCTTAGTACTGGCTATGTTTAGTATGGTATTTGATCATGTTGTAGAAGTATATCATATTTCTTTCAAAATCTGACGGCTACTTGTGCAGTATTACTATAGTACTAATCGTGTCTATTCTTTGTTGGAATCTGTACAGATATAGTACAAGTATACGGTTGTCGAGATAATAAATAGTCTCAAGAAACTTTCATAAGAATCTATATACTCCAAGATGAATGATAGAGACCCGACGATTAAGTATAGATCTAGAGACGAATTAGACAACATCCAATACGGTAAATGCGACGGGCTCAGATGCCGAGATGTTCCGTCCCAGAATGTACTTAGTAGTACATTCTCAGGCACATTCATCATGGTTCATGAATCCAAGCAGGTGAGGTGGAAGGAAGAGAGGGGAGAGTGAATCGATTGACTATACAGTTGTGTCACGTGACTTATCCAGCTGACAAACCCGTAGCATAACATAAATAATGCCTAAGGTATCAAGAAAGGGGCTAACTGTATTCATACTAGTGCTATATTGAATGAACAGTCATCACGTGCACCCTAACCCAACCCGGCTAGCCCGCCCTAGCCGAGCCCACAGCCAACGCGGCACAACCAAAGCGTAAAAATTAATCGATCGATTGCACCTCGAGCCCGCCTACGACAGCGACTTCGACACGCCAACTCCTCCGTCCCTGTCGACTTCTCTCGTCAATCACCGCAACCATGGCCGATACTCCCGTTACCCTGCGGACTCGCAAGTTCATCCGCAACCCCCTGCTTGCTCGCAAGCAGATGGTCGTGTAGGTTTTTCCCAATCTATTGTGCCGGGGATTTGTGCGAAACGAGGTGGAAGAGGAAGGAGAACAACACAACAAGAGGAGGAATGAGATCAACACAACGAATGAACGAAGGAAAACGAGAAGATCACCACCGTTCGATCGGAAGAGATGGCTCGGGCATCACTTGGGATCTGGTTTGAATGCAATCTAATATCATATACAGGGACGTCCTTCACCCCAACCGTGCCAACGTCTCCAAGGATGAGCTCCGCAGCAAGCTCGCCGACCTGTACAAGTCCAACAAGGACCAGGTCTCCGTCTTCGGCCTCCGTACGCAATACGGTGGTGGCAAGACCACCGGCTTCGCTCTCGTCTACGACTCCGCCGAGGCCCTGAAGAAGTTCGAGCCTCACTACCGTCTGGTCCGCATCGGTGCCGCCACCAAGATCGAGAAGGCCAGCCGACAGCAGCGTATGTCTTTGGATGAATCTGGGTATGGGTACCGGAGTGGACGGCTAATGAAATTACTACCACAGGCAAGCAACGGAAGAACCGCTCCAAGAAGTTCCGCGGTATCGCCAAGGTCAAGGGCCCCAAGAAGAGCAAGAACTAAGCGTATTGCGTCGGATTCCGGTGAAGGGCAGGGAGGTCCAGGTTGTTGTTGCAAGTGGACTCGAGCATGGACTGGGATGCGGTGGCGGTTACGGCCTGATCAAGGCTATGACCCTACTGCTAGGTGTGATAATGACGGTCCCCTCGAGATTATCGCACCCATGACGACCAACGGGGAGACAGAAGAAATCAAAAAAATACGAATAAAGATTCTCTTGAGCTTCTGGGGTTCGGTTTTTCTTTTTTATTTTTTCCTCCGCAAGGGATGGGATGAAAAATAGTTTTTATTTAACTTGTTATGTCATGTTCTCACCCGACCTGCTTCAGTCTTCGCCTTCCCAATGCTTGTTTTCCATCCATGCAATACCAGACCTTATCCTGCTTAAGTCGAGTTGATAGCTCGGCAATGTACTGTTATGAACTTGTCATTCTTTTTGTTGACACTCTTCTCCATTTCTATCCATATCATCTATCAAATCGATAGCTGTGTACCTGTAGACCCTCTCAGTCTCACTGCCACCGGGCCGAGCCAGTGCACGTCCCTACATGAGACATACCTACATATCAGACATACAACTTACGACATGCAACATACCATCTATACATAGAACAATATCAACCCTCCCAACAACAGAAAAGAAAGAAAGAAAAAAGATAGCCCCCACCACCACCTGCTGTGTCCCCCTCCCACACGCCATGTAAGACATACATATAAGGATACAGCTATCCAAGTCGCATGTTATATCCGACAACCAACCAATCCCGCAAGACCTCCGTCTACAACAACAACAAAACAAAACCAGACAAAACAATAAAAAGAACTAGCCAGATAGGTAGTAGGAAGTATGTACCTACCTAGCCACAGTAGGCAACGACTCCGGGATGCAATCGTAATAGTCCCTACCATTAATGGTAACACAACAACGGATTCCTTCTCGCGCCCCCAACAACGATAATCATCATGTAACCCGAGCGCCGCTCCCCCCCGCCACGTCGGCGCATTCCTCGATTGAGCTTGACCGGTGGAGGAGGGTCTGGGGCTAGACTGTGGATATGGTTGTGTTCGGGAGTATTTCGGGAGTAGCTTTCTATCTACGTATATATGATGGAGTTGAGTGTGTAGAGGAGGGTAGTAGTTACATGAAGTACAGTGTTCTTTCTTTCTGTAGATAAGTGAATGATTAATGTATCAGTCAACGGAGTATTAGCTGTTTGGGGTTAGATTTATCTGCTTTGTTGTGTTTCTCTTCCTTTCTTTGCTTCAACAGTGTCTTACATTATATGATATATGACATATTACAAATACATCCATCCATATATCCCTCTCTCATATTATCATCTCATGTTACCTATTGGCCATCTGCACAGACTCCTACGCAGGTAGGTATACAATGTTTCAGTAGGAGACACCACCATTATCCCGGTATCTGGTACACCCATCATTGGTTATTACATTAGACCACTAATTAGGTAGGTACTTGAAAGAGTCAACCTAACAGACCCTAGGTAGGTACCTACTTACCTAACAGGACAGACACAGCACAGACAGACAGGTGGAGCTGGAACGCGTAACGACCGGTGAAACAGCCATTGTCCAAGATAGATAGAGAGACATGGCTTTTCTGGAAGGCTGGGAACGTACATAGGATTAACTCAATATTAGTTTAACATCAATTTGACAATTCCTGGGGCAGATCTGGAGATCATAACATTTAGACATTCTTTGTTCCTTTTTCCTCGTATGAGGTCAGCGGTTGGTGAGTTGAGTCAAGTTGGTTCCATCCATGATCTTGTTGGTTGTTGTCCTTTGTTGGTTGGTGAGTTTAACCTCAGTTATATACGGAGTACCTCAGTATATAGATACTCAGCTCTCAATGGCGTCAGTCAATCAACTAATCAATGCAGTGGAGTCAGACCTACCTCCTACCTATCTAGGACTTGAATGGAAACATAATATGAAATCACCAGACACAATACACCGAGTCATGGCGATTTTTCTTTGTCCCCTGTTTCTCTTTTCTTTTTCCCCTTTCTTTCCTCTACCACTACTTTTACTCTCTCCCCCCCGAGAAGATTAAGGTTGGTGCTAAGAGAGCAGGGCACTTGAGCCAAGAAGGTGATCGGTCGATTTTTGATTCTGAGTCGGATTTCCCCGCTGGAGTTAGGATAACGGTGTGTGTCTGGGTGAGAAGAATTGGATTTAGAGATTGTTCATTTGATTGATTCTCTTGTTTTATCTAATTCGTTGGGCCTTCTTCTGTTCCACCCCTGGTTACAGAGTTAATGGTCAGGAACGATCTGTCGGCTATTGTTGCGGACGGGCCGGTCCCATACTTTCGAAATACGGATTTCAGTCAATAAATAGAGGAGATAGAGGTTATGATTAAGAGATCATGATTAAGTATATCTTGGTCTAACCAAGTCGCAATGTAAGATGTAAGATGTAAGAACAGAAGGAAACCACCAACAGCCGAGGGAATATGCAAAAGTATAGACAAGACAAACCCAACCAACAAGACAAATGGAAAGACAAATGAAAAGAAAAGGACAAATGAAAAAGAAAGAAAAGACTAAAGAAAAAAATAAGAATTAAAATCGATAAACCCTGACCCGGTGGAAATTAATTTTGCTTTTTCCCTTTATATTCGCTCCCCCACAACAGGCGCCGGCGGTCCACGGTGTCTCACTTTCCCGACGTGACCACGTATATTGTACACGTCGATCAGAAACCATCGGGGCTTCTCAGCGCCGACATCGATGCTCGAGGGAGTCCAGATGGCGTTCGGCAGTCGGGCGCCGTGTCCAGTGTGACCGGGATGTATGGCTCGCCGGGATGCGGCTCCGAGTGCTTGGGCCGCGTGTAGGGAAATCCATTGATCAGGGTCGCCACAGAGCTTGAATCCCCCGACGCGGAGCGGTGTCGCTTCTCGCTGCTGCTGTAGCCGTACAGGTCGGAGCCGGACTCCGTGGGAAAGAGGCGCTGGGCGTCGTGCGTGAAGGTTCGCGCTAATCGCCCGGGGCCGTTGCTGCGTAGCTCATCCCCCGGGTCTACCGAGTCGAGCGGTGCGAATGGCCCCCCTGCGGAGATCAGAGGCGACGACGTCGGCACAAACCCAAGGCCCATTTCCTGTGCTGTGGAGGGGATCGGCTTCGTTCGGGCAGGACTGGTGGTGAACGCTCCTTCGTTCGTCAATTGGAGCGGCGTGCGGATGCGGTTCGAATTGAGGCATTTCGTAGTCCAGGCGTTCGTTCTGTAGTCCGGTACGTGCGTCATGCCCATCATTGGTTCGGGAGATGTGGTCGAGGCCGGCAGACCCATCTGCAATGAATTTCGGCTGGTAGGGCTCGGGAGAGTTCGGTCCACCCCCTGGCTTTCAGAAGGCATCGAGGGTATTACTTGTGCCGCTGGTGGCAGATCCACTGACCCCGGTCCCGAAAACATATATGGATAGGCAGTCGGCGCCAAGTTCTCCGATTCTTGGTCCGGATATACCGTCCCGTTAGCTCCCCGGCTAGCGTGGAGGCTCGGACTCCATGTCTTCGACGCCCATGAGAACCCACAGAAATCGGCCAAGTCGCCTTGCGGAGTACCAGGAACCATGTAGGTCGGGGCTTGGGGTTGGTACGTAGAGGACCCGATCTCATATCCCGCCAACGGATCGGCGAATGACGCTCGACTGTACTGTTGCTGGGAGTCGACCGATCCCAGATCATAGCCCGATGGCCGTGAATACGAAGCAGTCCGCGATCCCAGATGTACCACAGGCTGACACACGCCATATCTCTGAGCCGGAGACACGGCAGGGCCCATGACGGGATACGGCCATCCGCTGGTCTTGGTCTGCAACGCTGATGAATTGACCTGGGGTTCCATTAGCCCATCTAGCTTCACATCTAACATATCAAGGATCAAGAAGTCTTACCCGTAAGAACTGACAGTTGTAATTTCCTGACATACGGCAGTTGGTGCAGCCTTGGCCATCACCGGCATCACCGCTGCACTTGATCTTTCTTTTGCGACAACGATTACACTGTCGGTGTTAGATCTGATCTGATCATATGATGAGTTTCAGGCAGACATACAGCAACTTGTATACGACGTCTGGTCGAGTTTCGAGTCTTTCCATCCAGCTCCTGCGACGGACTGACGCAGTCGACGCTCCTGTCCAGCATATCCGGCTGACTCCCATCCCGCATGGGATGGACCATTGGCAGACCATCTGGCTTGTGCTGATGCTCAAAGGCAAGCCCCTCTGGGGAGTAGTAAGGATGGGCCATGACTTCATCGATTAGCGCAGAAGTAAACATGTTGTTCCGCATTCTGAGACTCACATAACGAGTCAAGACAAGAACCGCCAAAGAGAAAAGTATTTCAAATATCCCCGGGGAAAGAAGATGAAGGAGTATGAATCAGGGATGAAGGTACCCAGCATGTTCTATCTACCTTTGAAGTATTGAAAAGGGAACCGGGAAACGATGAGAGGGGTTGCCTTTTCGTCGGAAGTAAGGTCAGATTTAAGCCCATGCGCCTGTGGTTTCTCTCGTCATTTGTCTGATTGCTTGGTTTGGATATTTTCTTTTTGTCCTTTGTTTTTTGTTTTATCTCATTTTCTTTTATTTTGATTTGTTCTTTTTCTTTTTCTTTTCTATTTCTTTCTTTCCTTTTTGTTCATTTTTTTAAAGAACGAAATAAAAGAATATTGTCCTGTTGGCCGGTCAAAAGAAAGAACGATTTCGACCGGTCAGACCCTCACCTGTAGAAATCCAGAAAGAAGAAATGTCCCTTAATCGATTCCCTTCTTCGAAAATCCCCAGTTCGGATCAACTATCCCTTTTAGTCTTCCTTTTTCTTTTTTGTACTCTCGGTCGTACCAGAGACATCATGCAAATTTCCGTGTTGCATCTTCCTTATGTCTAAATTCCTGTTGGTTGGTTCATCATGAGTTTCTGTCTTGTCTTGAATCTTCCCCCCAAAAAACACTCATCTCGGTTGGGAACCCCCCAGGAAGATGCTGATGAAAAGGCTAGACAGTCTGAACGCCTGGGCGATTAAGAGGTTCTGTTTCACAAAAGTAACGTTGCACGAGTTGAATATGGCCTGATAGCACGGAGGAGTCGCCATCGCGAGTCCAAGCTGGAAACCCCGGAGATCTCAGTCTGCGTTGCCAACCAATGATCCTCGGATTATGCTCCACCAGCCCTCTTTGCTCTAGCCACAGCTTAAGAGGTAGATCATTCGCCCCTCCCAACGACCCGGCAAGGCTTAGATCGGAAGTCAGATGAGGGCGGGCCCCAGAGACCGCTGGCAGGGCAGATCAGGTCTCCGCTGACTAGTACGTTTGCAGATGGCTCCATATTAAGATTGGGAGCGGAACGCACGATCATGGCCGATGTTTGCCCGTTAGAACGGTGGCCAGGTGGGGGAGCCTATTGGTTCGGCTTGGGCAGTCTTCAGCGGTCAAACAAACTCTTTCAGAGGCCTGAACTCGGCCGGTACTTTTGGCGCCCACAAAACTTGGTATTGAGCCGAAGTGAGATGTTTCGTGATGAGGGTGGTCTTTTTTTTCCCTCACCTCGGTTCCCGGAGGACAGGCAACAGATGAGACTCACAAAGTCCCTGCAAACGAGGTCGCCCCCCAACAGAGATTACACTGATGTTTCGGGTGGCTTTTGGAGCTCTTACATATTCAAAAGACCGCAAGACTAACGATCAGAGTGATCCTGGGAATGGATTCATGTAGATCATCCCCGTCCCGGCCCAGTCCCGATCTAGCCTAGTAGCTAAGCACGAGCTAGGAAGGAGCTCTGGTGGAAGTTAATCTGACTAGAAGCCTCTTATCCAGGTCACCGGGCTGGATCGCTGGATCACTGGATCTGCATAGGGTCATCAAGTGCCGTGGAGCTTTTCCCCATTTCTCAGGGATTTTCTCAGGGATTCTCACCCGCGACACTAGAGCTGGGAGATGTGCCAGGGACCCCCGGGCAAAAGAGAGTGGACAAATCAACATGAGTAGAGAGGGAAAATGAAAATGTGGTTTGGGGAAAAGAGACATAATTTGCCCAACGACCCCCATTTAGTGGCATCATCAGCCAGCGATAGATGTCAGGGACGTGGGCCCAGGGGAGGTTCAGTATGCACAGAGTTCAGGGGTCCGAAATATCGTACCTGACGTAGCTGGTCTGGTCTGAACGAACACCAACCAACATTAGTCTGGCACCACCTCTGGTCTTGATTGGAACAGTTTCATCCCAGGTGCGTGTCAGTATTCCTGTGCGCCCAGTCAACTTGTTGAAAGAAACGAAAATGCAGCCAGCGATACTAGCCGGGTTTGGGATGGGCAGCCAAGAAACGTTGACCACACTTGGGGAAATTTGAACCTAGAACAGCGCCAAAAGAAGGGAAAGAAAAAAGGGGGAAGAAGGCAACGATTGTGATTGAACAAATGGATAGTCTGATAAGGACCAGATGAGAAGAAAGCGTTCTTCTTCTTCGGTGTCTTCATCGCAAATTATTTGGCTGAGAGTGGCTGGCGGTTGATATTAGGGCCAGCCTCTCCAGGCTAAGGACCAGTGAAACTCGTCCATCCCTCACTAGCGTCTCAGCCTGTCAATCACGAATGAGAGAATGGAAATAAAGAGTGAAATAAGAGGTAATAAACAAATAGATAGATTAGTAAAATAAGATAATAGGATAAAACGACATGAAACAGAGGAAAAATAATAATAATAAATAAATAAAAACTGCATATCACGAAAGATAAACCAGTAGTTCTCATTGAAATCTCACCACGTGCATTCAATCTCAACAAATTAGTATTACCTTGGTATTATCAGTGCGGTTGGATCCTGCGAAGCATCAGTCACTGACGGCCAGATCAGCTAATCCATCGAGCTGCTGGGCATAAGCTGCAGGAGACCGCCCGTTATTTTCCAACGCCTCTGTTGTGAAACTTGCCAAAACAGAGGGGGAACAGGCCCAGCAGTACGCCTAGCCAAGTCAGGTCTATAACCCGAGGACAAGCGAAATGGGGTTGCAGTTGTTGGTCTGGTAGACAGGGGACAGGCAAGTCGGCCAGAAAAATCTACCGTCCAGCTTTCTCTTCTTCGCTCGTCGAGCTTGCATCATGATCCGCGTCATGATGCGCACCGATACAAACAGGCCCCGGAGCAGTGTCTTGGTTCAGACCCATTGCTCCAAGCTGTCCGGGTCTTCCGGAAGATATGCCGTTGGGTTGAGAAGAATGGCCCGTAACACGAGACGGCGCCGGGTCAACCTTCCGATGGTGTGAACCCCTCGAAAGCATCGACGGATATCGCACAGGGCCCCAATCTTTCCCACGGCCTCTGTATGACTGTCACTAGCGTCAATGTGCGGCCGCGACGTGTGGGAAAGCCCAAGGACGGTACGACGTTCCATCCCGGCCGTTGCAATGGCTATGGTGGACAATGGCATTCCGAGGCTTTTTTTTTTATATATTAGCAGCGTCTGCTATTTCATTAGCGAGATGAAACAGATCAATTGGAGGCCTAGAATTGGAAACAGAGGTAGCCCCCTGAATGACTGATGACAACTCGGACTCGATCGTTGATGCGGAAGTTGTACACTGGAGAGTTGAAAGAAGTATCGCAGTAGTCTCCGCTACTTAGTAGTAGTAAGCTCAAAGCTGCCGTTGCTGCCAGGATCGACAGGCCAACCGATTGGGCGGGCGGCAGCGGCTCCGCAGTGACCTCAGGCTCTTCGCTTTTTCCCTCTACTCATAATTAATTTTATAATCTCACCATATTTGTCTTCAACCTTTTTATATTATTTTCGGTCGAAGTTGACCCTTGCTCACATCCTTGTCTTGAGTCAAAGCTCCTCCTGCCATCCCCGACGAGAGCTCGAGCTCTGTACCATCCCATTCCACACGGGTCCGACCGTTAAACGCACCGCGACCCGGGTCGCATCGCCTGCAGCCACCGGACAAGCACCATGAGTGTTCTGCTGGAGACCTCCCTGGGGGATATTGTCATCGACCTTCTGGTTGACGAGTCGCCCAAGGCATGTGAGAAGTAGGTACCCTTTTTTCTTCGCACTGCACATCTGCACCGTGCCTTGAGGGGCAGGAGCGCATAGACAATGTCGAGTGGCTGAACGAGAAGACTAAGCAATCCGTGTTCTACCGTTGTAGCTTCCTGAAGCTATGCAAGATTAAGTATTACAATTTCTCGCCCGTCCACAGCGTCCAGAAGAATTTCACCTTTCAGACCGGAGATCCGCTGGCCGAGTCCCCTGAGAGCGATGGCGGGTCGAGCATATGGGGCGTGTTGGACGGCCCTTCCAAGAGAACCTTCGCCCTCCCCGTTCCACCCAAGCTGAAGCACGATGTCAAGGGCACGGTCAGCTTGGCGACTGTCGCTTCTCCGCACGATCCAGATGAGCGCATCGCGGCCAGTCAGTTTATCGTCACGCTGGGGGACAACCTCGACTACCTCGATGGGAAGGCCGTGATCTTTGGGAAGGTGGTAGAAGGGTTCGACGTGTTGGATAAGGTCAATGACTCTTTCATTGACGGTGCTGGTCGACCGCTCAAGGATATCCGGATCCGCCATACCGTTGTTCTCGACGACCCGTTCGATGACCCCCCCGGTTTGGTGGAGCCCGCGGAGAGCCCTGTCCCGTCCAAGGCGCAGCTGGCTACGGTGCGGATCGCCGATGATGAAGAACTCGATGACAATATGGATGAAGAGGCAATGGAGAAGCTCCGGCGAGAGCGGGAGGCGCGAGCACAAGCCTTGACTCTAGAGATGGTTGGCGATCTCCCGTTCGCAGAGATCAAGCCGCCCGAGAATATCTTGTTCGTTTGCAAATTGAATCCAGTTACTCAAGGTAAGACTTCCCTGACTACTATGGTGTTGATACCGTACATGCTTACATGCTAATGCGACCACCAGATGAGGATCTCCACTTGATTTTCAGTCGCTTTGGACAGATTCTCTCATGCGAGGTCATCCGAGACAAGCGGACCGGGGACAGTCTCCAGTACGCCTTCATCGAGTTCGAAAACCAAAAAGATTGCGAACAAGCCTACTTCAAAATGCAGGGAGTTCTCATCGATGACCACCGGATCCATGTGGACTTCTCCCAAAGCGTCCGTCCCCCCCCCCACCTTGTGTCCCGTTTTCCGGCAAATTCCCTGGCTAACATACCCCGCAGGTTTCAAAACTGTCCGAGAGTTGGCGGAATGCCACTGTCACGAAAAGGAGCGGTCAGCGTGGTGGCTTCGGTGGCGTCGCCGGCCTCGAGCAGAAACGACAGTATCGGGCCTCGGACACCACCACCACCACGCGTCCCGACGATGACTACGGGATGGTATTTAGAAAGAACGAGTCGCGACGACGGTCTCCCAGCCGCAGTAGTCCCCCGCGAAAGAGCGCCCCTCGCGACCGGCGGGGCAGCGGGAGTCCCCCGCCCGAGTCGCGCCGGCATCGATATCGCGACCGATCGCACAGTCGCAGTCCACACCGCGGGGAACGGAGCTATCGGGAGAAGGACCGAAGTCGATACGACGATCGTGATCGTGATCGAGACCGTCGCCGTGATCCACGGGATGATCGGTATCGGGAAAGACGACGTTGGTAGTGCCGACACAATTAATCGATCGCATACTAGATTGGTAGACAAAGATATTGTATATGAACAATCCCCTACCGTGCTCTATATTCATTGTATCGTACTGTACATTCTCACTATTAGTGAGTGGTCCTACCAATAATCCACATAGTCCGTCAATAGTCCATCTGTTTCGCCAAGTGTCGGTGAAACCAGCCCCACCGGCTCTGCAATGGTTTGCCCCGCCTCGACGTCGCCTCCAGCAGTCAGAGAGAGGGGGATTGGTCACTGCAATTCGAAATGAGACAGTCGCCTGAATCGCGACCCGAAATATACACTGTCGCAGTCTAGCTGTCTAGCTGTCCTCAGTGAAAGCGATTCTGGTCCAAGTATTGGTTCCAATTGCTGAGTCGGGCTAAAAATAACCCATCTCCTGACACAGACGGAGGAAAAGGAAGAAAGAGCTGGAGTGATCAGCATACTAACTAGAGATGCTTTAGTGTGTTATACATAAATACCTCTCGGCCTAGACTGGAATATTCAAGCATTCACTCTCAGCTCCTTATCCTCCTCCTCCATCTTCCCTACTATTCTCCTCTTACTCTCCTCTGTCTCGCCTACCTTTCTTTCCATTCAGCCCGTGTCACATTCTCAGTCTAGATTTATTAACTATTTTTTTTTCTCTATTTTAACAAACGCAAAGTCATCGCCATGGCTGCCGCTATCAAAGAAACGGTCTCGAACCTAGTCAATAAGATCCACGGACAACCAGAAGATGCCCCGCGTGAACCGTCCGCCGAGGAATTCCAACAGCTGCGACAAAAGTATGAGGCCGCCAACCAAGGCCATGTGTTTGCGTTCATCGACGAACTGAAGCCCCTCGAGAAGACCCTCCTCTTCCACCAACTGGCCAACTTCGACCCCACCCGCATCAACGAGCTCGCCGACAAGGCCCTCAACCCCTCCCAAACCCACGAAGAATCCGCCGCCTCCCTCGAACCTCTCCCCGACGTCGCCACCGCCTCCATCCTCGACTCCGATCCCAAAGACCTCCAGCGATGGTACGATGAGGGTCTCCAGCTCGTCGCGGACAACAAGGTCGCCGTCGTGTTGATGGCCGGCGGCCAGGGTACCCGTCTCGGAAGCTCCGCCCCCAAGGGCTGCTTTGACATCGGTCTCCCCAGCCACAAGCCGCTCTTCCAGATCCAGGCTGAGCGCATCGTCAAGCTGCAGCAGCTGGCTCAGAAGATCTCCGGCAAGCCGGCTGTCATTCCCTGGTATGTGATGACCAGCGGGCCTACGCGCAAGCCGACGGAGCAGTTTTTTGAGAAGCATAATTACTTTGGTCTGGATAAGAGCAATGTCTCTATCTTTGAGCAGGGCGTCCTGCCTTGTATCTCCAACGAGGGCAAGATCATGCTGGAGAGCAAATCCAAGGTACATAGCCACCGTCCAACCCACGCCCCTAGCCTCTCCCCAGACATCTCCTAACGATATACAGGTCGCAGTCGCCCCCGATGGCAATGGCGGCATCTACCAAGCGCTGGTGACGTCCGGCGTGCGGGAAGACATGCGTGCGCGCGGCATCGAGCACATCCACAACTACTGCGTCGACAACTGCCTCGTCAAGGTCGCCGACCCGGTCTTCATCGGCTTCGCAGCCTCGAAGAAGGTCGACATCGCGACCAAGGTGGTGCGCAAGCGCAACGCCACCGAGTCCGTGGGCCTGATCCTGCAGCGCAACGGCAAGCCCGATGTGGTCGAGTACTCCGAGATCGACGAGGCGACCGCCGAAGCGGTGGACCCCAAGCAGCCGGACCTGCTCAAGTTCCGCGCGGCCAACATCGTCAACCACTACTACTCGTTCAAGTTCTTCGAGTCGATCGAGACCTGGGCGCACAAGATGCCGCACCACGTCGCCCGCAAGAAGATCCCCTGCATCCTGGCTGAGAGCGGCGAGTTCTACAAGCCTGAGAAGCCGAACGGCATCAAGCTGGAGCAGTTCGTCTTTGACGTCTTCCCCATGACGCCTCTGGAGAAGTTTGCTTGCATCGAGGTCCGCCGCGAGGACGAGTTCTCGCCGCTGAAGAACGCCCGCGGGACTGGCGTCGACGACCAGGATACCAGCCGGCAGGATATCATGAGCCAGGGGCAGCGGTGGATCGAGAAGGTCGGCGGTGTGGTTGTCACTGATGGTGAGGCTGTCGGTGTGGAGGTTTCTCCTTTGATCAGCTACGTATGTTCTCCTTCTCCATTGGTTTTATTTCGGAACATGAACTGACAAATATTGCAGGGCGGAGAAGGACTGGAGTTCCTCCAAGGACGCGAGATCAAGGCCCCGGCCGTGATCGAAAAGGAGGAATAGATGGGGATCCCACCCATCTCACACTTAATCCACAGGTCAACAGCATCAACAGCGGACACTGGCAGCCCAGTGGTCTGTTTAATCATATAGCACGATGTTTATATTTGGTAATCCAGGTGCATATGAAGAGCATTAGTGATACACCTATCTACTGGTTTTAATTTTTCCTTTTTTCTTCCCTACTTGTAAAAGAAAACGTATAAACATATATTTTGACGTAGTACTGAAGACAGGATCTTGTGGGTGTATATATATATCCTTTTCCTTAAGCAAGGGAGACTGTCAAATCTGCATCTGCATCTGCAAGAAAGACTGCGCAAGGAGAAACTAACAATATAATCTATAGATCCACATTATACTCTATAACCCCGTCAATGACATACAATATCCCAAGGTACCCAACATCCAGACAGTGCTGATCAACAGCCTCAGGCCAGCACATCCACCGGAAATCCGGGGCAGCCCAGAAGATCACTCTCCTTACCATACCGTACCCAAACTTACAGGAAAGGTCCGGAATGTCTGTCAGAACACTAGGACAGTAACCTGCCTTTCCCGGTCTCTGTTACATCGCTTGTTTCGGTCCCGCTGTTTTCCCCTGTTCGCGGTATCGTTCCTGTTTGTGTGCAGTTTTGGCGGATTGAAAGGATTTCCTCTTGATTTATAGGTTGGTTATTTGGTGGTTTGAGGTTGTGTGTTGTCAGTTGATTGAGTTGCTGCTGTTGCTATTGTCTGGTGAAATTTTATTTAATTTATTATCTATATTATCATCTATTTTACTCTATATTTTTGTCTTCTGTGTGTGCTTGATCGTCACTTTTTCTTTAAATTTTTTTTTTTTTTTTTTTCCTCCACTCCCATTCGACCGCTCCGTCTTTGTCAGCCCACTTTTTCAGGTTCTCCGACGGAAGCAAATGCGCGCTTGACTTGAAGTGCTGCTTGTTCCTCCAGATTCTCAAAAGCTGACGGTTTCGTTGAAAGATATCCTGCCTCATTTGACAAGGAGAGATTTCGATCGTTGTGTGTGTTGTTGGATTTAGGAAGGGTGAGTCTCGCCCTCTTTGGATATTTCTCCGCGATCTGCCTTTGATGAGCTTTTTTTTGGGGCGGGGGGCACCAGCTGCAGAAGCTTCTTCGTCATCTTTTGACGTTGACGCTCCCGCTGGACCCGTATATGTTTCTCTCCGGCCACTTTGGTTTGGATTGGGGAGATGGTTCTCAGGTGGAATTGTCTGTCTCCTTTTTATCCAAATCTTCCTGGGTAGCGTGTGGGAAATAATGCGACTTTTGGAGTGCCCCGCGCCATCCATTCAAGGTGTCCCATGCGAATGGAAGAATGATGAAAAAGAAAAGAAAAGAAAAAGCTCAGACTACAACCAAACAATGGCTCGATTGGAAACGCTGACAAGCTTCCCCGTTTCTTAGTTTGATCTACCGACAAAATGTTGCTTTCTCGTCGCGCGTGCTACAAGTGTGGCAACATCGGCCACTATGCGGGTTAGTCGAGATGGTTTTATACGGCATGGATGGTGAACTGACGGATGGGTGTAGAGGTCTGCTCTTCGACTGAGCGTCTCTGCTACAACTGTGAGTGTCTTCTTTCTTAGTGCGGACTTTCATCCAAGATTCTTGCTAATACAATGAACAGGCAAGCAGCCTGGTAGGTACCTGCGTGTGTGACATACCCCGGACAACAGATCTAATCCGTCGACTAGGACACGAGTCCAGCAGCTGCCCGCTCCCTCGTACCACCGAGAGTAAGAGCTCCCCGAACTCAAACGATCAACAAGAACAATTGAACGTTAACTCGAATCCAGCCAAGCAATGCTATAACTGCCAGGGTCTGGGCCACGTTCAGGCGGATTGTCCTACCCTCCGTCTGAACGGTGCCAACGGCCGCTGCTACAACTGCAGCCAGCCCGGTCATCTTGCTGTACGTTCGATTCTCCCTCGGGAATACTATAATACTACCAGGGTGGATCCACTGACTTTCCCCAGCGCAACTGCCCTGCCCCTGCTACGGGTGCTCCCCGTGGTCTCGGCGCTCCCCGCGGTGGACTCGCCGGTGGTTTCCGTGGTGGTTTCGGCGGTTACCCTCGCGCTGCGACCTGCTACAAGTGTGGTGGCCCCAACCACTTTGCCCGGGATTGTCAGGCCCAGGCCATGAAGTGCTATGCTTGCGGCAAGCTTGTGAGTGCCCTTCATTGAAAATAGCAATAAAGTACAGCCGCTCATTATATCTAGGGCCACATCTCCCGTGACTGCACCGCTCCCAACGGTGGTCCCCTTAGCTCCGCCGGCAAGGTCTGCTACAAGTGCGCCCAGGCTGGCCACATCTCTCGGGACTGCCCCAACAACGAGGCCGCTCCCCAGCAGCCCACCGAGGCCGGTGCCGCCCCCGCTGTTCCCGTTGCTGCCGTTGCCGTCGAGGCGACTACCGAAGTCCCCGTTGCTGCCGCGGCTCCCACCCCCGCTGTCGCATAAAAAAAGCACGTTATGATTATCCGATCAACCGGTCCCCTCTTCACGGGAGCCTGTTTCCCTTCTACCTAATCTCCTCCCATCTTGCTTTGAATTGAAGGTCCCCGATCCCGGTTTTGATCTTCTTCTCTCATGTTTCTTCCTTTGCATATATTACGCCCCCCCTTCATTATTTATTTTTCAACTTTTCCTTCTCTCCTTATGTATACGACGAACAAAAAGTTTCACGAACTCCTAGGCCCTCCTCCCCCCCCACCTTCAGGCTTGGATCCTATACATGGCTCAGGTTCTTACGATTGGCGTCTTAATTGTTCTCCTCGGGTATCTTCTCATTCGGATAATAGGTACGACAAGAAAAGAGGGAGAGACGAGGGGATGGATGGCGAAGGGTGAATTGAACAAGAAGTTCACTGGTGGACCGACGAACGTGCGTGTGATCAAGTGTTGATGGGATAAGGCTACAGATGGGGGATCGTTTGTGCTGAAGAATGTGTGTTGATGGAGGGGAAAGGTAACTGGCGTGTGGTCACCTCTTCATCTTTTCGTCCTATAATTCATTTTTCCATATTCGAATGGGAAGCAAATAAAAGCAAAGAAAAAAAACATGATTTATTCTTTTTCTTCTTGTTGGGTTAGGAAAGTTTCTGGCTTTTGTTTCTGTCTACTTGGATGGAGGTTTTTCCTGGAGTAATGGTTGTATATGGTAAGAATGGCAGAGAACTTATGCTACTCCGTGTTATCAGAGCAAGTGTTGGATTTCTATGGCAGACCCCGTGACACCTCCAACTATCCATCTAGCTCTACTTCATCTTCTCTCCACTATAGCTACATTGTTTCCCCGATTCACTTACTCATACCTCAAGGCATCGGTCAATCATCTCTGTTCTTCAAGATCTACCCACACTTATATACCCAAGGTGCGCAACGACACCATGCCCGGCTCCGACATAAGTGATGACTACGACGTCGATGTACATTTCCCTCCCAGCAGACAACTTTGAAATAGACTAACTTGTATCATGTGTACAGTCCTTCATCGTCGAGATCGACTCCATCCAAGCCCACGGTGCGCATCTCTCGAGTCTTCTAGGTTCCTACTAAGTAAGCATAGGTATCGGCGCAGCAGATATCACGAAATTGAAAGCCAATGGATACTATACTATTGCGGTTGGCACCTTCTGAGTCTTCCTCCTCTATCTACTACAGCTAATTGGACAGTCCGTCCACGGTGCCACCCGGAAGAATCTCCTGAAGATCAAAGGGTTCAGCGAGATCAAAGTGGAGAAGATCAAAGATGCTATCACCAAGTGCCTGGTCTGTCACTACCATGTTCAGTCTTGCTAGATCTAACCATTTGGTATAGCCCTCCGCATCTGGGTTCATCACCGCCATGGAACTATGCCACCAGCGCAAGAAGGTAGTGCGAATCTCAACCGGAAGCAAGCAATTCGACTCCATCCTGGGAGGGTTTGTCTCCCCACCCCTTTCCCCATTCGAACGTCCCCCCTAACAACTATACAACATCAGAGGCTTCCAAAGCATGAGCATCAGCGAAGTCTTCGGCGAATTCCGCTGCGGCAAAACCCAGCTCTCACACACAATGTCCGTCATCGCCCAACTCCCCAAAGACATGGGCGGCGCAGACGGCAAAGTAGCCTACATCGACACAGAAGGCACATTCCGACCCGAGCGCATCGCCCAGATTGCGGAGCGCTTCGGCGTCGACCCTGCCTCGGCGCAGGAGAATATTGCGTACGCGCGCGCGCTGAACAGCGAGCATCAGATGGAGCTGCTTAATACGCTTAGCAAGGAGTTTGCGGGCGGCGAGTATAGGCTCTTGATTATTGATAGCATTATGAATTGTTTTAGGGTGGATTATTGTGGACGGGGGGAATTGGCGGATCGGCAGCAGAAGCTGAATCAGTTTTTGATGAAGCTTGCCCATATGGCTGAAGGTGTGTCTTCTTCTTCTCGCTGATTGTCTGTTACTTATCTAACTAACCCTCGCCGGGTCCAGAGTTCAACGTCTGCGTCCTGATGGTAAGTATAGTGCCGCCGCCGCCTCAGCTTACAACACTCATATCGTGTAGACAAACCAAGTCCAGAGCGATCCCGGCGCCAGTGCGCTTTTTGCCGGAGCAGACGGCCGCAAGCCTGTTGGTGGACACGTCCTGGCACATGCGTCTACTACGCGTGTTCTTCTCCGCAAGGGTCGTGGGGAGGAGCGGGTAGCGAAGATACAGGATTCGCCTGGTAGGTTTGACTTAGACACCTATCTTGGGTAAAGCAACGCTGAGTACTGCAGACTGCCCTGAGAGAGAGGCGACTTATATCATTACCAATGGTGGGATCAATGATCCTGATAAGGCTTGATACATGAGTATAGGTAGGTTCGATATACCAAGCATGTGAGGGTTGACAGGGTTTGAGTGATCTTTTTATTTCTTCAAATGGGATGATTTGATTCAAGTTATGCGACATGAGTGAATGATTGATTTGACTGTCACGGCCATGATAAACAGTTTATGTATGAGTCTATGAAATGAAGTATGAAGCATAGTATGCGAAAACAATGCCAAGAAATAAAATAAAACAAAACAAAATAAAAATAATCTCACTCCGCCTTCCGAAAAATCTGATCAAAAAAACAATTCTGCCGCATCACCAACAACCACTTCCATCCAACATTCTTCATTCTTCAAAGACCTTCACGAAATCCCACCCTTCGTCCAAATCCGCCAAAATGAAAAAGACCCCCTCCGAAATAGCAGGCTACACAGTCCTCCCCCTCACCCTCCCCGCAACCCCATCCTACCCCAAGCCCGCAACGCACCACCTCTACATCCGCGCCCACGAACCGCGCATCCCCGACGACGACACCCCCCGCTCTCTCTTCCTCGTCAACATCCCCATCGACACGACAGAGCTACACCTACGCCACCTCTTCGGTACCCAGCTCGGCGCAGGCCGCGTCGAAAAGGTGCACTTCGAGGATGTGCCGACCAAGGCGAAAGGAAGCGGCGCGCAGGCGAATCAAATGTCCGTGAAGAAGCGCAAGCGCGTGACGGCTGATGAGCTGCAGGGTCAGCTTGATGGGATTGAGTTGCCTGCTACGTGGGACAGGGCGCTGCATAAGAGCGGGGCGCATGCGATTGTTATCTTTGTGGATGGGCCTGCGCGCGAGGCGAGCTTGAAGGCTGCGAGGAAGGTTGCGGGCCGCAAACAGGGGAAGGAGGGGATTGTGTGGGGGGAGGGTGTTGAGGGGAGGCTTCCTGCGCTGGGGATGGAGCGGTACTTGAAGCATGAGCGGGCTGTTTTCCCTGCGCGGGCGGAGATTCTCCGCGCGGTGAGCGACTACATGACTGTGTTTGAGCAGGTGTCTGAGGCGCGGAAGAGGGAGGTCGCGCGTCGGGCGCAGGAGCCGGACGAGGATGGGTTTGTCACTGTTACTAGTGGGCCGAAGCTTACGGAGACGGCGCACGAGGACGAGGCGAGGGAGCTGGTTGAGAGGCAGAAGAAGAAGCAGGAGGGCTTGGAGGACTTCTATCGCTTCCAGAGTCGGGAGAAGAGGAAGATGAGGCAGAATGAGATGCTTAGGCGGTTTGGGGAGGATAAGAAGAGGTTGGAGGATATGAAGAGGCGGAAGGGGAAGATTAGGGTATGTTCTCTTCTTCCTCCTTTGATTGACTGATTGTTGGACTGTGGGATACTGATACTAACGATGTATAGCCCGAGTAATGGCTGCGGTGTCTACTGCACTTGTCCGATGTCGATTTTAGCAAGGCGTTTTGGGTGGTCAAAAGTCAAAGTCAAAAGTCAAGTTTTTGTCGTCGGGTGGAGGATTCAATGCTGATGTGAGTGTCTAACTTTACTTCTACCTCCCTTTTTTTTTTATGATGAGCCCGCTGGGGCCAGAGTAGCAAGACTCTTGTTATCTTGATGTCATGCCATGTCTACAAAAACCAGCGTTAAATATCTTCTCACTCTCTGAAGTTGATTCTATATAATGGTGGTGTATGTGCTTGTGGAAATGCTGTTGCTAATTGTATATTAGGTATATTGTATAGATAGATATAGATAACTGAACATTAGTTGTGAACTTGTGATGGCCTTATTATCTACCGTCTGCCACCGGCTGTTCCATGGGAATATGAAACCCACTTGTGGTAACTAGCACTGTCCTTCTGCTCGCTCGATCTACAAAGACCCAGCACCTCTCCCTCAAAAACCAGAGCAAGGGAGCCCATTGAGTAAATGAGCGAGCAAAACACTACTCTTCCCTTAAAGCCAACCCACAAAGCACCCACCCTGCAGCAGCAACCCCCACCGTCGAAAGCGAATACAACACCGCCCAGACCCAAAGAAGAACCACCAACCCCAACCCCTGCGGATACGCAATCGTCAAACACAACACAGGCACGGGCACGCACGCGAAATAGATATACCGGGCCACGCGGTGCGTCTTGCCGGGATCGACTACGAGTCGGAGGGCGGAGAGCGCATGCCGCTGCCGCTGTCGGCTGTCGTCGAGGTAGGCGACGATGCCGCATAGCGGGATGAAGATGAAGGAGAGGGCGCCGCCGGCTATTAATTCCAGTGCAATTATGATGTCGCCTTCGTAAATTTCTTTTTGGGTCGCACAGATGAGGATTATGGGGGCTGTGCCGATTGCGTATGATGTCATGTAGTAGAGGTTGTCTAGGTACCAGGGTTCGAGGCGGAAGTTCTGCTCGCTGAGAGTGATCATTTTGGTGCAGAGTGGGGTGTTGGGCTGGGATGGTGAGGGAGATGGGGGTTCAGCGTGGGGAGAGGTCGCGCTGCTGCTGGGGGTTGTGGTCGTGAGATGGTGCTGGGGCAGGGATGGGGAGCCAGGTGGCGTCTTGTTGTCCGATGTAGACTCGGACTCGGAGTCGGTCTGAGTGGCTACTGCTGCTGCTGTCTGCTTCTTCTTGCTGCCCTGGTGGGCCATTTCTGTAGCTGTTAGCCAATTTCGTTGAACACATACATGGAGGGAGCAGGCCTACCCGAGCAGCTCTCGGCGATCAGGAGGATCGGGAGAAGGAGCAGCAACACTGGCACCAGTTGACCGAAGCCCCAAAAGTCTTCCTCGACGACGTTGCTGCCCGGCGGCACAAACGAACGGATAGTGAACAGTCGAATCGTGCCCCAGATCAAAGCAAACATCAACCAGATCACCTCGAAGGTTGCAGAGCGCAGGAAATCGATCACGGCTTGTGTGGTAGCCCCTGCCGCCAAGGAAACGACAATCGAGGGCACGAGGAGGGCTCGCATGCATCGGGAGGACGTTTGAAGGCCTCCACAGCATCTGGCAATGGTCTTTCGCCATAACGTGCCGACAGCCTTCAGAGTGGCCACCGCAACGGCATTGGTGGCCGGAAGCATCCGTAGGAGACGGATAAAAAGTCCTCCCAGCAGGATGATCTCCGAGACGACTATATACACTGCACTTCCTGAGCTGCGGTCAAATCCGAAATTCACCTCGTCCACGAAGCACTTTGCGGGGGCGGCCAGCTTGCTCGTCGGTACGGGGACGGATATTTTGATATTTCGGTGACCCATCAAAATCATTTTGGCTCCGCCTTTTCCACTAGACAAAAGCGCGATGGCAAGCATGATGGTGAGCGCGGTCATCAAGAAGACTCTAATGTAGAGGAGATACTTGTGGCGCCGCAGATACTGCTGGAGGAACGGCAGTGTCGCCAGATGGGTGACGCTCGCGAACCAGGTGATGGCCGTGATTATTTGCCAGTGATAGAGGGATAAACCACAGGGCAGTTGGGAATAGCCGCTCACGAAGTTGGCGAATCCGGTCACGAGCTGCTGATCACTCATTGCCATCACGACCTTGATCCGACCTGTTAGTTCCCTGCCCCCCGGTTGCTAGAGGTGGATATTGGTACTCACAGTCCTCAGTGGTTTCACCCACTGCGGTGATGGTAAGATCCTTTTCAGCATCCTCTGCAGCGACTGCCGCAATGGATCATCCAACGCATTCCCCATCGGGAGTGTTTCCGAAGAACCAGTGGATGGTTCGGTTGGCGCGACAACATAGTTGAATATCAGAGCCACGAGGGTGGCCCAGGCCGTAGCGAGAAAGCCCGTGATGATCTTTCCAAGCGTCAGTCTAATCATGCTTCATGCAAAGTAACAACATGCCTACTTACCCCAATCCCAGAGATATCGGGATTAGGTTCCAGTGTTCCGTGAGCTTCACTGGAACAATTGACTGGGCGACAAGACATACCTGTCTGTGTTTGATGAGTACTATCTGACGCAGAAATTGAGTATTGATTTCGTCCTGCGGGCTGGGGTCAATGTGTGATGTGGTATTTCCTATGTATCATGACTAGTGCTCGCAAGGCTGAAACTCGCCCGCCCCATGTTGTCCAAATCAGGTATACATGGCCGTTGATCAAGAGTGATTCAAAAGCGAGCTAGTCTGTAGCTAACAGAAAGCCTCTTGATAGAAGTGAGCAAGGTATATATCCTCACCAGTGCAGTTCCTCTTCCTGGTCTTCGTCTAGTATAGTACTGTGGTAGTAGTAGACGTCTTATTCCTGTCCTAATTACCCTGTGTGTACTACAGAGAGAATGTACATAGCTTGCATGAGTATGACCTTTTTCAAGAAGACATACAAGCTGTTCACTTTCTATATAACTGCCAACCTATATGTTGTAATATAGTATAGTACCTTAGTTATACCCCGTGGTGGTTCTATAGTTCCAACTGGATGGTGGTCTGGATCCGGTACCGCACGGGCCACAGGCTTGGCATGACATCTTGAATCCCAGCTCGGAGCTCACCTTCTCTCATCAAACCAAGTTGTATTCTTGCTTTTGATAAGTGACAATCGTGGCAAATTCAACACGACGTCTGTATTAAACTGTAGATGTTGATGCAATACCTTATTATCTCAAGTCAGGTCCGTCCATATGTCGCGTCAACCGACTATATATACTTACAGCTTGCTAGAGCTCCAACCGCATAACTTGAATTACAATCCATACTGCACCAAACAAGACACCCAACTCTACTGATCCATTCGGTTTATATGATATGGCCTCAGCAGAAACACCCGGAGGGGGCTTCATCCAAAACCCCCTCCTCTCCCCCGCGCCATCAACATCAACAGCAACACCATCCAGTCTGCCCAAACCAAGAGCGCACCCGCTTCGCGCAGGTTCCTTGAAAGAGACGACTGTGATCAACCACGTTGACAAGGTCCTCCTGAGCGTCAACCGACGACACGCTAAAAAGTTCAGCTCCGCTTTTGATGACCAGAGTCAGCAGGCGTCAGAGCGTGGGTACGAGAGCTTCAAGGAAGTAGCTAAGGATCTTGATGGAGTGATTGATGTACTCTGGGTTAGTGGGACTCGTATGTCACCTTTCTTTCTCTTTCTTTCTCTTCATGCGTGGTATATGTGATATACTATTTGGTTTCACATGGGCGAGAACCGCAGACTAACTCTCGTCTCTCTTAATCCCTTGCCTATTGTTTCCAGCTTCAATACAAATCCCATACCTGATCACCGTGGCCGGACTAATCAACACGTACCTCCCCGACTTCCCCCTCAGCCCAGGCTCAACCTTCCGCTTGCTCAGAAAGCTCGACTCCGTCTTCGCATCGCTCCTCCTCGGCGAAGACGCAGACACGGGCGAACCCCTTTCAGGCTTCGAAGGCCGACACAATGTCGTCTCCATGACGGAGAAAGTCCGCATCAAGAGTCTGGCGGAGACGTGTCGTGTTGCTGTCGTGGAGGCCAGCGAGCAGGTTGATGAGGAGATGGATGAGAGCGCGGATAGCCTTGATGAGGGTGATGATGATGACGACGACGACGATGACTTTGGCACTGGGACAGGGGAGTATCAGGCTCCGGGGCGGTGGGATATGGAGGCTGCGAAGGTTTATGAGAAGACGATTCAGTTGCTTGGGGATGAGCTGGGGAAGGCGGGGGAGTTTGTGGATAATCAGATTGGGTCTGGGGAGGTTTGTTAGTTTTCTTCTTTCTTTCTTTTTCATGTTTTGAAGCTGTGATCCTAAGTTGCGTTTTCATTCTGTTTTGTCGGTTTCTAGCTAGTATGAGCCCATGTCACTCAATATCCATCACTACCTACCCAGTTTTCTACAAATACAGCACTATCAATCCATATCATCCAATCCAACCAACCAAACTACCTACCTGGTAACAAGAACCTTATCAACAAACCACCCCCCAGAAGAACCCATAAACAAACCACCAAATCAACCTAGAAAGTTACCAGTTACCACATCAACCAAGCCACCTTCCCCACCGTGCCTTGGTCTGCCGACAACCTCCCCCCGCGAGATAGGATGGACGGATGTTCCGAACAGCGCTCGTGTCGATTAAGGTTGTGTCGTGATCTCAGCGGCCCAAGAAATAAATAAATAAACATGGATGTCTCAAGGTAAGGTGGGCATTCTTGGGTGGGTGGATAGAGGGGTGTAAGTATAGCTGTATGTCTGGCTTGTTAATGTAAGGATTGGGATGGATGTCTTGATTGTGCATTGCATAATGCACATTGATTTTGCTGGAGTCATAATAATACTAATAATGAAATAATGAAATAGAACAGAATGGAATAAAATCAGATAATAGTTAGTGAGCGACAGCTTTTCAGGTCTCCTAGGCTGTTGGGGACGTTGAGCTCGTCTGGATCCATGGTTCGGGGTTCCGGTGGCTATCCGTGCTTTACCTACACTTACTGCCTCTAGTTTTACCAACTCTGAAGTTTGAGATCAAATGGTGTATTATACATTTTTAAACAAGTAATGATACTGACTTTTCTAATATGAAACCTCAAAACTACTGTGTACTATTTACTATCTCAAGGTCATGATGAAATCAGGCAGTAAGATAAGAGGATCTATATCTGCAAGGGACTGACGACATCCAGTTATACACTGGATATTATAATATCCATGCATGCGCTTAAGCCCGCGCAAGGATTTATGCTCTGTATGTAATATGTGTATTATATGTAATATGTGTAATGGAGGCTTTCCATGGTGCGGGATATACGGTCAGTACGTGGTATTAGTATGTATGTGTATGTGTGTATGTATTATGTATAAGCAAGGGCGATGTAGGGGCCGTCATCTACCGCGTGCTTGAGATGAAGATTGACAGAATAAGACTCAGAGAAATGAGTATGAAGGGAACTGTATTGAATGGAATCAGTCAAATAAGAGTGAATTCTATCCCTTGGTCATACCAGCTCCTCCCCTGCTGTTGATTTTCTTTCTTCTTCCAGATCACGACCTCGTGTACTCCGTATGGAATATGTATTTTACGTCATCCACTGTATCAAGCTGGTATTCACCCAAGTTGGTTATATGGGAGACACGAAACCCTAGTCGGCCGATCGCGTCGCGGACGCGTACAACGAACCGGGATTGAACGGAGTAGAAATGGCACTAGCGGGCCGGATTTAAGGTACGCTCAGCTGTGTGTGCCTGTTACTGTCTGTACCAGATTACTAGTATCAGTCCAATGGGAGGACTAGAGTAGAGATTCCCATGGTTCTGGTTGTCGAGTGGGGATGTGGCTGTGGCTACTGGCTGCATCTCGGAGCTGAGTTCTTTTTTCTGGTTTTCCCAGCTGTGTTGTTGGCGCTTGATCTGAGTCGAGTCTATATTCCTCAGGTCTGAGTGAGCTGCCCCCAGCCACTTGTAGAAGAGAGTGCTTTGACCTCGTCTGTTTGCTACTATTAGATATTATCGCCTCGGGGCACTGACGATAGTCATCAATTATTGAATCATCAGCATGTCCGGCCACACGTTTACCGTATGGTACCTCCTGTCTCTTTCTTCATCCACGGTTGTACCCTTTCTATTATGTTAGTTATCGCAAATCCAAGGTTGACTTCTGGGGCACATCAGCGGGGCTTGTCCTTTCGGGTTTCGACGTTTAGAACCTTTCTTTTGGTTCCTTTTCATGTTGATTCAGAAAAAAAAACCCACCGTTAGAGGATGACGGTGGATAGTCTGTCTTTCAAAAGGTAGAGTAAGCAACATCAATGATCCAGTCGATACAGAATAAAGAACAGGCGTGGCTACCTTTGAACGGGACAAATCTACCAATAAGACAGTAGAATTGGACAAGAAAGCGAGAGGGGAGAAAAAGAAAAGCGAAAAAAAGAAAAACAGAAAAATAAATTAAGTCTCCATCTTGTCCCCGCTTATGACGATTGGGCCCACGGACGCGAACTGGAAATCGACGAGTCACCGTCCGGGCTCGGACTGGAGTCGAGGGCTGAACCTGAAGGTCTCTTGGTATCTGTACTCCGGAGATGTAAGTGTGAATGTAAATAAATGTACATGTAAAACAAGGTAAAGATAATATAATATACTAAAATATAATCTAATAATAAAACTCACGATATCAAGACCTCCAGGGTTGGTCTGCAGGTGCAACATTCAGCTATCCTTGCAGATTCGTGCATCGTTTAGTATTATGCTGGCTTGGCTAACAGCCTCCCTTGTCTGATGCCTTGTCTGATGCCTTGCCTGGGTCATCACCAGATGAACCATATGTACCCCGTCCATGCCATGCTATGCTCCCTGCGTCAATTGAGGGGATTCAGGGTATCAGTTGGGGTAATCCTTATGTCGGACGCCACGTTGGGTTCATGATAGTATGTCTAGAACTTCTTTGCCGGATTGTGTATATTTATATATACCGATTATAAAGCTATATCCTTCCAGTAAACCAGACAGCTCCAGAATCAGGTGCATGCAGAGGGAATAAGAATCATGTCAGTTGCAAACCCGCAGGATGCAGTGGTCATCTGTTCCAGGGTTCAGGTTGTTTGGTATGTATTGGTACAGGTAATTTACTTCATTCTACTAACCACCCAGTTCAGATATATCCTGTTATATCCGGACATACCCAGATATATATCTATCCGGGTAGATAGTATGTCGAGGACAGAACTTGATATCGAGTATCAAGACATCTATCGTCACCATGAGATGATGATATCTATTGACCCACTGTTTAGTACCGTATTTAATACTAGTACATATTACCGTGAAATCTGAATACAAAGAACAATACGGTATTGCCCGACCCATATCATACCATGACCCATACAATAAGCCAAAATATATGCATTCCATACTGTATATTACATACAAACTCCCGGATACCGACATTATCAACCCAGATCTACAAGTCTTCTTCTGGTTCACTAAACTGGGCCGAAAAGGTTTTTTCTTTCTTTCAACCAAAGACAAGAGAATGGAACAGAACAAGGAAGAAATCTAGTAAATAATATTGAAATGATAATAAAAAAAAAATAATAATAAAAAAAGCTCTTTCGTCCCACCCATTGTGGCAGTAGTAGCAAAAGCCTGAGGCTGCTTCGCCCCTCCTCACCCACAGCGTGCTTGATGGTTGGTTCGTCCGTCCTGCACGTCGTTGGGTCATTATTCTAATCATTCTTTAGTCTGGATTGTGTGGGTTGGATTATTATCATTACCTTATTATTATTATGATTTTTATTTTTCACCTTTTTCTTCTATTTTTTTATCATGTTATTTTTTTTTTTTATTTCCGGTCCCTTAACTAGAATTTTGTTCGTTCGTCTAATGATCGATTCTCCTGCCGCTCTCTGGTCTGCCCTAGTTAGCAATCCATTCTCTCTCTCTCTTCTTCCTCTCTTTCTCTCTTCTCTCCCCCTCTTCCATCTGAAGAATATTCGCCTCTTCCTCTACCCCTCTTCCTTTTCTTTTCCTTTTCTTTTTTTCCCTTTAACCTCATCTCTTCCCCTCCTTGTACCATTCCTTGTTCGTATCGGAAAAGACGGAGTCGGTTTTTGCGGATAGTTACTCTTGTATCTTTTCTGCCTTTTTTCTCGCCTTTTGTTCTTCCTTAGTCTTGGACGCTACTTTCCGCCAGTTCTTCTCGATTTCCAATCCGGTTCTTGGTCGCGTTGTCGCCTCACGTCCTTGTCTTCACGCATCCTTGATTTGCGCCACGCCAAAGCAACGTATCTCCTTGACGTCTTTTTTCTTCAGCGAAAGCTAGTTTCAAGGCCGCTTTTGTTTTATATTGCTGGTAAGTTGTTTCTTTTGTTGGGTTCTGGAGCCGAGACCGCTTCATTCTTTGTACACGAAGAAAACGAAAGAAAAGAAAAAGAAGAAAGAAGAAAAAGGAAGCCGCGTTTCTACTTCTATCCCTGGACCATTGCCTGTTCAATCCCTGGAGCACACGTCGGATTCCCTGGTGTGATACGATGCATGCCTTGAATGTCGGTATCTGCGATGCGCCAACCCGAAAAACTCGATCGCTGCACCATCTCTTCGCAAGCGGGAACCGGGATAATCGCCTGCCCCCAAGGACAGAACCACGATCAATTTGCGTCCCAATCCAGCGACCCAGTATCCTACCGTGTCGTCGCATGACTGGATTTAATTGGGGTTTGGCCGGAAGAGTCAACTGGGACGGTCGCAGCGCTCGTGCCGAGGCCGAATGCGGTCATTGTGCGGCTCCGTGCACTGCCCTCTGAATTCATCACCCCGTCAGGTCCGTGCTGGGTCAAAAATCTCCCCAGTGGTTCACCTGGAACGATTGCATCTTCGTCAATCCCTCTCAACCGGACGCCGTTGCCTTCAGTCTTCCTTGGATCTTCCATCGCGATCGGATCACTTCTCATCGTCTGGCTTATCCCATTTCGATCCTTTGGAACTGCTGCATCGCGCGGATTATTGGGGCAAAAACGTGGTCCTCGGATTGACGGATTCTCTTCGCCTGCTGCTTTTTCTTCTTCGATCTTTCTTTCCTTTGGTCGATCTCCTCTGTTGCGATCGTCTCGGCTCATTGATTGCCATCTAGCATACTAATCCTTGATTCCCTGCTCATAGGAATTGAATACCCTTTCGATCATTTCCAAGTATCAACGACCGTACGCTTCTTTGCTTGACGACTCCAACGAATTTCAAGTCATCCTGGCCGTTACGGAATAGAAAAGTTTGTCTTGTTCGGGTTTTGCTCTTTGAAAAGGTATGCGCCAATTATGAGTCGGGGTGGCTGGACGGTTTCCACTCGAGAGTCGAGACGCGATCCTGAGCTTACACTAATATCCACGGCAGATATCGTTCGCGCTCCTGTTATCTTCACGAAATTTCGGCTTCAATCTCCGCCAATATGTCTTTCCAGAACTTCGATTCGTTCCAAAACCAGCACCCCGCTGCTGACGCCGCCGCCGCCGCGTCTGGCGCTCCCGCGACCGCGGATACCGCCATGACCGGCCAGGCCGACCCCGCTACCGCGTCTTTCCAGGGTCCTGCTCCCGGCGAGCCCAACTCTGCTGCTTCTCAGCAGCCCGCCGAGGGCAAGACCACTCTCTGGTACGCATCCACACCACCCCGATCTCATACGATTTCTAACCTTGGCCGACAGGATGGGTGAGCTTGAACCTTGGATTGATGAGAACTTCGTCCGCAACCTGTGGTTCCAGATGGGTGAGCAGGTCAACGTGAAGATGATCCGTGATAAGTTCTCTGGGTGAGTAAATCACGATCCTTCTGTTCTATTGGAAGGCGATCCTAATGTTGGTAGTAGGAGCAACGCCGGCTACTGCTTCGTCGATTTCACGTCGCCCGCCGCTGCCGCCAAGGCTCTGTCTCTCAACGGCTCTCCCATGCCCAACACCAACCGCCTGTTCAAGCTGAACTGGGCTACCGGTGGTGGCCTGGCTGATCGCAGGTAAGAACCCAACACCCAACTCTCAAAACGAGAGACGATTGGCGGATTTATCTTAACACCGGTCGTGCACAGCCGTGATGACCGTGGCCCCGAGTACTCCATCTTCGTGGGTGACCTCGGCCCCGAGGTCAACGAATACGTCCTCGTTTCTCTCTTCCAGAGCCGCTTCCCGTCCTGCAAGTCCGCCAAGATCATGACCGACCCCATCAGCGGCATGTCCCGCGGTTACGGTTTCGTGCGCTTCTCCGACGAGAACGACCAGCAGCGCGCCCTGAGCGAGATGCAGGGTGTCTACTGCGGCAACCGCCCCATGCGTATCTCCACCGCTACTCCCAAGAACAAGGGCCCCGGTGTTGTCCCCGGTGCCATGGGTATGCCCGGCCCGGCCGGCATCTACCCCCCCATGGGTGCGCCTCCCATGGGCTTCTACGGCGCTCCCCAGCCCATGAACCAGTTCACCGACCCCAACAACACCACGGTCTTCGTCGGCGGACTTTCCGGCTACGTCACCGAGGACGAGCTCCGCTCGTTCTTCCAGGGATTCGGCGAGATCACCTACGTCAAGATCCCCCCCGGAAAGGGCTGTGGCTTCGTTCAGTTCGTCCAGCGTCATGCTGCGGAGATGGCCATCAACCAGATGCAGGGCTACCCCATCGGTAACTCGCGCGTGCGCCTGAGCTGGGGTCGCTCCCAGAACAACTCCGGCCCCGCTGGCAGCCCTTACCGTCCCGCTCCTCCCCCTCCTCCCATGTACCCCTCGATGGGCATGCCCCCCGCTGCCCACCAGTATGGTGGCTTTGCGCCTATGAAGGTTAGTTCTCCCCGTCCCTCCTCCCTTGAATCCGTTCTTGGAGACCGTTTTCCCCGTCTCTAACGACCTTTCAGTATGTTAACGAAGATTTTCAGTAAAAAAAGCGTTCCTTTTTTTGAAAGCAACCGCAGGAGTTTTTGCGTCATTACAACCAAATGATGGGTCTTTTGTGTCATAAGTTTATTTTTACTGCTGCGAAAGTTCCCTCTATAGCCTCTTGATGGGCATTTCCTCCTGTGATACGTACTTCATTATATGTGAGCGCTGCCAATTAGCAAGATTTGAGCTCTTTTTTTCTTGTTTTCGATGAGACTGTTTTCTTCGCTTTGCCGCAACGTATTCTGTTATTCCAAATTTTTCTGTTCCTCTTCTATTTCTATTCTTACCTTTATTTTCTTTCTTTCTCTTCTTGCTTGCAATCAACCTTTGCTATCTACTTTTCCACTCTTCTATCCCCTTAAACCATCCTCGCCCCCTCCTCGACTTCTCTATATCCGGTTCCTAGGTCTTTTACGCATATGACACCAATTTGATCTGTTTCTGCGCGTTGCGTTGTTTTACCATATACTCCCTGGGCAGGCAATTTGCGCAAAAGTTCATCGTCTCAGGTCTTTCCACGAAGCAATTAAATTGAGTTTCACCCCAAGGATGTTCTGTCATGCTTTTCCTTTAGACCAGTGACCTGTACAACATTGTCTTTCCTACCTTTTGCCTTTTTACATCGCACAATCAATTCATCTATGGAACATGACGCTTTCTCTCGTTTTTGCTATCTTCTGTTTCCTTCGCAGGCATGCTGTCTCCCTGGGTCGGGTCAATGATGCCCATTACCCGGTCGACCGGCTGTCGACTCGGGCTCCTGCGCATGCAAGGTTATGGATTGCTACCCCTGACTGTAGCCAGCGGATTCGGGACAGGGTAGAAGGATTTGTTGCGTTGCGTGCAGCGTTGGAGAAATCTCTCCGTGCCAGTTAGTTATGGGCGGCGTCTGTGATGGCAAGTCTTTCGTAAGGTTCCCCGTTCTTTTGTCCTGGAGAATGCCTTCTTTCAGATGCTCTGGGTTCTTCCAGTTTCACTTGGCGCATATTCTCGTGGATGATTCCCCCTTTCGCTATGTCGTGGGCTTCGTTGTGCTCCGTCTGTACTTCTGTGGTTAAGGCCGATATGTGATTTCAAATCGAAAGGGCAATGACAGTGTCGCATCTTTTTACTCTTGCCAATGTGTGTGGAGTTGGTATTTATCTATAGAGAAAATGGAAAGAAAGAAAAACAAGTGGTATGTCTATACTCCCATATTACTATGATTGTATGTAGGATTAGGCCGAGTCACGCCTGCCTCAGGTTCAAGCCTTCTTTCTCTTCCTTTCTTTCCCCTCGAAATTCCAACTTGCTCTCTTCTCTATATCAGTATTGCAACAACCGACGAGGTAGGAGCGTCCGCATCTCGAATCCAGCCTGTCCAGGTAGCTCCAGACCTGTCCACCTGCATGGTTCCCTATCCTGTCATTCATTCCATAGTATCATCCACCATCCCACTTTCGCTACTCCTGCAGGTCTCCTCTCTCTTCAGTTGACTTCCTTACTTCAGTGCTTTTTTACGTATCGTGAAATGCGATTTCATTACGCTTGATATACTCTAATTCCAGATTCTCCATTGTCTCATTTATCTCTCTCCTTCTCTCTCCGGAATACTCATCCAGCTGCTAAGATGCGTTACGAGAACTGGGATGTGCTCTTGTTCCCTGATACTTCGAAGATACCGATTCAGGAGTTCAAGACGCAGTGCTTTGTGACTAAGGATCGTGGTGCGTTGAAGAATGGCTTCGATCTATGAGTGTGTCAAGGCAGAGACTGACCGTCAGCGACAGATTCTCCTTATCTACACAACCCGTCCCTCGATATCCTCTCATACTTGCCATCACAGAGCACCGTAGGGTTGCTGCCAGTTCTCACGACGTTCATTCCCAGCTTGCCACATAACACCCCATTTCGGGTGTCCATCCATAGCTGGGACAAGCCCCGCGCTAGCCGGTTGATGGAAACCATGTTGCAGCCGGATGACTCCCTGCTCTTCGAGATTCGGATCTTCATTGATGGGTTATGTGTTTCGTAAGCTTCCTCTCTGGATAAGTCACTTCTGCAGTCGCTGAAACTGGGATCTTTCGTGTGCAGGGGCAGTGTTTTCAGCCAAAGAACGAGTTGGCCTCATGTTATCGGTGAGTATGGAATCCATGGCTGCAATTCTGTGTTTATATGGATGGCTGACCTTTGGAAACTCGCGTAGACCTAAGCTCCTGTGCGTTTTCTTCAATCTTTTTTCCCCGTCTGAGTAGTGCTGATACCTGACTAGATATCGATAAAAGTGGCAATCAGGATCATCTTCGCTTCCCGCCTTTTCATTCGGATATCTTAGAGCAGCGGCATTGGGACGCTGGGGATCTTCATGGTAGGGTCAGAATCGTGATCTCCGAAGGCTTCTCTCGGCCCCATCGTTCGCCGCCGTTTGAACGAGTCAAGGAACTTATAGTGTTTGCTTTCCAGCATGCCCCTTTGCGTAAGTGGCCCCTTTCCTCTGTATTATGTTTCTGGCCCGTCTAATGACAGGCAGATGTGTTGGAGTATTCCAGTATCGCCTGGCCCAACGCTTCCATGTGGAGTCGGGAACCTCGTCTCTTCAAATACAACACAGGGAGTGGCCTGGTTGATAAGAAAGAGCTAGATGATTCTCACGCCCACTCCCCAACTAGACATGGTCTTCGACAGGTGACCCTTGCAAACAGTCAAGCCAGCAGCTCGGCTGTCCGGAATTCTTGGCCGTATCGAGACTACTACTATTCGAGCCTTGGTCCGGCTCCTCAATGGCAAGGTAACCCGGCGGAACCTAGAATAACGCCACCAGAATCTTTCATGCCCGACCCCTTCATTGATCCATACATGCTGGATCCGTCCGCTCGTCATCGGGGGGCAAGGCCCTCGTGGGAGGATGTCTCCATGCCAGATTACGCTCCCAGCTCTGGCAGCAGCCGAGCATTGTCCAGCATGACTGGAGTCAGCTATGAGCATAGCAAAAATGCCAGTCTTGTCACGCCGATTGACGAGGAGTCGTACACTCAGTTTGTCGAGGCTCTGAGCCCTCCGAAGCCGCTGGCCAGTGGGACTCATGCGCCGGCCAACACGCCATCCGGCGCGTCGTTGCCCATGGGAACCAAGCTATCCGCCGCGGCAGAAGCACGCTCTGCATCCTATGCTAAGCCTAGTAAAGGTGTCTCTGTTTTGAAAAAGATTTCAAATCCCCCGAGCCGAGAGGTGTCCGAATCTAGCGTCAAGTCCACCCTGCCGCCTGAAATGGTGGCAGAAAATCCAGCAACCGGTAAACCTCGCGCCAGCCCCAGTGCGCAGGTCAAGGGTAGAAAGGAGAGACTGCCACAAGATAAGGAAAACGAGACTGCCGAAGCTGCCCGACGAGATATTGATAGACTCACTCCTACCCCAGCTAAAGCGACGCTCGCGCGGACCAGCACAAATCTGGAGGCCCCCGTTGACCCCAGGGTGAAACGGTCCGCGGGCTCTCGCCGTGGGAGCACTAGTATTCCCAAGGGGGAGCCCGTTTTACTTTCACCTGTCCTGGATCTAACCAGCATTGGAGATGTTGCCCAACCAGCCATCGACAATGGCGTGGGTTCGACGACTGAAGCTGCGGAGATCGAATGACTGCCAATTTGGCAGTTTCCTTTGTCCCATCCCCTACTATTTCCTACAAGCTATGGCAACCTTGCTCGGAGGGGGCTCAGCATTTCTATATCATTCCCTGTTCATGTTACGAGGTGTCAAGCCTATGACTCGTCTTGCCCTATATAATACTTGTATTGTTTGACACGACACTCTTTGTGCGGATGAGGTATATCTCTGGCGTTTATTACTATAAGGAAAGAAAAAGAAGGAAAAAAGGTAAAAAGGATAAGATACAAAAAAAGGGAGGCAAAGCATTATGGAGTATGGTGTACTGTTAACTAGGACATACAATTCATGGACATTATTCATTTCAACTCTTAAAGGAGGTTTATTAAATTATACATGAACATAAGTTGTGATCTCCTTGCTTTTATGGGAAGGTGCCTGGTCTTAGGTATAGATCGTGACTTCGTGCCTTGCAAGACTTGTTTCTTCACCTCACATTCACATCATACACCTCATCCAACTTTTTTTTTCCAGCACCTGGATCAAAGGAGGTTCCAAGACAGATAGACAGTCACTCAGTACGCAATCAGTATCACAATCCTTCCAATCTCTCCTATCCCATCTCCTCCATCTATCCTACCCTATCCTATCTATCTATCTATTCAACCTATACTATACAAACCTAACTAACTAACACGCCCTTATACCAGACAGACGACAATGGACGAGCCATATAAACCCCCAATACCAGTCTTCCCCCTCCCAACAGGATACGCCCACTGGGCTTACTCCTCCTCGCCCTTCTGGTCGATCCTCCCCCCACATATTACCCTCTCTACCCCCTCCATCCCCTCCATCCCCTCCATCCCCTCCATCCCCTCCATCCCCTCCATTCCTCCATTCTCAACCCCACTTGGACCCTCGATCCCGACCCCAGCTTCACCATACAATGCGGACGAAATCTGTCAACAGTATGATGAGAAGAGGCCGGCGTATCCCGTGATTCCTGTGTTGAGGAGGGAGGGCCCGATTACTTTTCGGTTGGAGTTGGGGTTTGGGCGGGGTGGGTTGAGGGATGGTGGCGGGGATTCGTCCAGTATGGATGTGTCAATGGCTGGGCCTGCTGTTGGGCACCCTGTCCTCTCCGCTGTCCCTCCTCGGTGTTGTGCGGGCCCTGCTGTTCCTCCCTGTTCTCATCAAGACAACTCACACCCCGTCCCTGCCGTCATCCCTGCCCCGGTCTGTCCGAAAACCCCTCCCCCAGTCCCCAAGAATGCCTATCCACAGAAAAACAGGAAAAGGAAGGCACCGCTGGCAGAGACACAACTGCAAACACAACCAAAGACGAACAAGCAAATGAAGAGGGCGAGGTATAAAGCTAGGAAGAAGGAGAGGGATAGAGAGAAGGAGAGGGTGAAGGAGAATGAGAAGGAGAATGAGAAGGAGAATGAGAAGGTAAATGAGAAGGATAAGGAGAGAGTGTTGGGGGGGTTCTAAGTCATAGGGTTTAGGTCATAGGTCATAGGTCATGGGGGGGGGGGGGGGGGGGGGGGTTGTTTGTTTGTTGGTAGTTGGGTTGAGGGATTGAGGTATTGATTGGTCGATTGATTGAGGGTTCGCTTAGGAGGGGTGTTTATAGTTGATATGGTATGTATAGTATGGCTAGGTTGTGTTTGTTTTATATAGTTTAGATGAGTAGATTATATTGGAGGGCTGGTTCTTGAGGATATAGGGGGATGGGAAGTGTATTTCCTCCCATTATACCACCCCCTGATTATCCGACGGAGTATAAAGCATGTCTATCAGACTGGAAATTCGAAAGGATAGTCACTGTTAGTAGTATAGTAGTCTAGTAAGTAAGTAGCTCATAAGTAGACAACTGTCTCATGGGTGAACTCCATCCTGACTACAAGTACGCTATATCTACAGTACTTACTTATTACCTACCAAGTATACCATAATGTATAGAAATAGATGAACGTGAAAAAAGTCGAGAATGAATATGTAATGAGATGATATCAGCAAGCAAGCACAAGAAACGACATAACCTCCCAAACGAACAATTTCTTTCTTCCTTGCTTCCCTGCGTGGAAAAAGAAAAAAAAAAAAGAAAAGAAAACCAGATATGGAGATTCTAGTTAGTTCGATCAATTGATGACAAAACAGAGATGAAGATAAAGACATAATGAGATGAGATGAAACTGCACAGAGTGTGAGATGGTGGAAAGACAGAATGTTGGAATCTTGGTTTCGAATCAAATGAAGTAAACTGAATTGAATGAATTCATGGAAGCGTCCATCATTCATTCCGGGAAGTATTCACAATGGCTAGTATGTAGAGGTAGGATGACAGATGTGGGTAGATGTAGAACCAGTAAAAACCACCGTATGGCGCGTGACAAAGGAAATAGACAATGACAAAGGAGAAGTCAAGACTGAGATAGACTGGAATGAAAGCAAGGCAATGAGATAAATAAGGAAAGAAATAGGTGGAATGACATGGGCAAGCGTACATCTGGGTTGTCTCCTGATAGAGAAAAGACTAGCTCGTCGCTCGCGATCACTTGAACACGTTCCTTCTTGAACGAAAACAAGTATTAAGCAAGTAATAATAATAATAATAATAATAATAATAATCAGATAGAAGAGAACCGAGTTGAATCAAAAGACACGCGCAGAGGGCTTGATTAATGACAAGTAGGTTGTTCCTCGCTTGCCCATTCGAATATTCGCAGTTTGATGGAAGGATATGCAAGAAACGGTCACACCAACGCCAACCTCACGGGCACATCCAGTTCATGTCAATGAGAAGACAAGGAAAAATGAAATGAAGGGGAATAGGATAAAGAAGGATGAACGAGTAAACGAGTCAAAACAGTAGGAATGACAGAAGCCAAGTGAACCTCGGAAATGTACAAATCAAGGGTATATGAGATATGAACTGAAAACCATCGGACTCGTTTATAAGCCCTCTCCGGTGCCGGTCTCGACCCCCTCGGTGGAATACGAGATACTTGGATCGAATCCGAATCCTGCCGTATCCGCATCCGTGTTCAGGAACGTGTCGAAGTCGAAATTCTCCAGGATGTCCGGATTCTCCAAGGCGCTGAAGTCGAGGTTGAAAGCAGATGACTGGGTGGGTTAGCAAAGAACGCCAGATATACCAATTCTGGAGATGAAACCTACATCAGTCATGTTGATATCATTAAACGGCTGTTGTGGGTTCTGGTCGAGCGGGGGTTGTTGGACCAGCGGCTGGGGCGCAGGCGCCGACGTGGGCTGCGGTGCCGCGGCCGTCGTGGCGTTGGCCCCGGTCTTGTTAAACGAGTTGGGATGCTGAGGAGTGATGGGGGTGGGCGGAGTGGGCGTGGGGGGATGCTCGGCTTCAGACGATGGAGTGGCCGCGGTATTCGCATTGGCGGCGGCAGCGGTTTGTTTCTTGGGTCGCTAGAAGGACCAACGTTTAACTCAAGCCCGAAATTGCAAGGGAAAGCCCACGAACGAAAGGGAGTTGGGGAGGGGGATGTGCAAGTTACTTACCTTGCGGGTCGTATCATCCTTGCCCTTCTTGCCCTTCTGTGCCGGCTTGGTGGCCTGCTGGGGCGTGGGAGGGGCGGCGGCACCGGTCTGGGGTGACGGAGGTTGAGCGCGACCAGCGTTGGCTCCCGCGGCGGGAGGCGCCTGGGGCGGAGGCATCGGGTTGCGATCCTGGGGAGTGCCGGTGGTCTGCGATTGAGTCGCGGGAGACTGATGCGGCGCCATGGGCTGCCCCTGGGGTCCGCCCTGCTGTGGCTGCCAGCTGGGCACGCGGGCCCCAGCCCCCGCGGAGATCGGCTGCCCCATCTGGGGCCCACTAAAGGATGGATTGGAGCTAGGGGGCCGCATACCGTTGGGACCGACCATGCCGTCCGGCATGCCCTTCATGAAGAAGGACGGGCCGCCGGCCATGTCCGGGGGCATCTGGCCGGGGTTGAAGTTCATCGAGGCCGGGGATCCGCGGCCCTGGGCCATGGGGTCGACGGTGCTCGGGGAACCCGGGAGACCGGTCTGCGGGATCTTCGGGGTGGCCCTCTTCATCTGTTCGCTGGGGTTGGGGGACGCGCCCGCCCGACTGCCCTGGGGGGAGGTGCCCGGTGGCAACCCCTGCTGCTGCCCAGGCATCGGCTGGCCGTCAGGACGGGCCATGCTGTCCTGCTCTTGACGAGCCATCATCAGACGCCGTTTGTTCTGCTGCTCCAGGAGCATGAGCTGCATCTGATAATCCTGGAGAGCATGGTTTCCGGGCTGACTGCCAGGGGTCGGCATCCCCGCCCGGACCTGGTTCATCTGGCCGTTCGGGTAGTATTCGCCACCGTTCATGTACATACCCTGGTTGTCGGGCATCGGGACCAGGTCCGTCTGGTTCGCCATGACACCGGGATTCATCATGCCATTGGGCATTGCCTGGTTATTCATTGCTGAGCGTGAGTGGTGTAGAGCCAGGTTCTGAGCATATACCTGGATTGATTTCTGCTGCGCGGCAGGTCCCGACTGCTGGAACGCCTGCTGGAACTGCGCGGGGTTCATGCGCGGATTGAGGCCGTTCTGCATCAGCAGCGCCTGAGGGTTCGGTTGACCGGGCATGCCCTGCGCCTGGCCGCGTCCGTTGGGAGCCAGCTGCTGACCGTTCATGTGGCCGCTTTCAAGGCGCGGTCGCTTGGACGGAGAGGGGGCGTTGTCGGTGGAGGCGGGCGACTGGGGGCGGTGACCGTTCATGTCCATATCCGATTGCTCTCTCTGCATTTGGTGCATCATTTGGACCTGCTGCTGGTTTTTCTGCAGGTTGACCATTTGCTGCTGGGAGCTGATATTTAGTTAGCTTGTGGACACATATCGATACAACACCCGAAGACAGGCGCACGACATAGAGAGAGGGGGAGAGAGAGAGAGAGAGAGAGAGAGAGAGAGAGAGAGAAAAGAAAACGTACAGGCCGGACTGGTTGTTCTGCAGGACAGTTTTCTGAAGGTTGGGAACGACGCCGTTCCGGCGAACGTTGAGTTGGCCCATCTGACCGGGCATCATCTGAGGCTGACGTAAAAATTGGTTATGCTGCTGTTCCCGCATGCGCATGATATTCTACACGATGTCAGTCACGAAACCTACATTCCGACACGAGAAAACGAGACGTACCTGTGTATGCTGAAGATAGTTTTTCACATCGTTGCTATTCCCCTTCTTGCGCTGGGCCCAGAAGAAATCCCAGAAAAGACTGAACCAGTCGAGGAGGAAGGCGGATTGCTGGCTCTCGCTGGCCAGGTTGGGTCGGGGGAGATCGTCGGGCACTTTGATCTTCTCCCCGTCCTTGCCATCGGTCATCATTCCGTCGCCTTCGATGCCGTTGGCGTCAGCATCACGACGGTGACCGGGGCTCGTCTTGATAGGGGGTTCGGTGTTTAACTTGATGGACTCGTCCTTGACCAAGGCTCGGGCACAGTCGTGATAGCCGCGCTTCAAGAAATAATCATAGATGTAGGTGTTGAGGTTGACGATCATGGTCTCGGGGATGGCATTGAGGTTTCCATCGTTCCGGGGGCGGCGGAACCGTTGTTCATCATGGGGACGCCTCCGACGGGGCCCCCTACCCCGGGGTTGATCCCAGCCATGTTGATCTGGTTCATCGGTGGCACTCGCGGGTTTCAGCCACCCTCAGCTAGTGCTTGTGCTCGATGGGAAGCGTCGAAACTTCAACGACTTCAACGCGCATCCACCGTCTCGCGGCGAGGGAAGCTCACCACAAGGCAAAGGCGAGGCGCGCGTAGCGATCGACGAACCCCAGGTAAGGCGAAGAAATCGTGAAAGGGAGTTTGGAAAAGCCAACGGGGGGACGGACACGTTAGCGCGAGGGGATCGGGCAGATCTGACACGAGAACTAAAGGGTATATAAGCCTCAGGCAACGTTTCAGGGTGGACGGGCGTCCAGGTGGCCCCAGTGGCCCCATCGGTTGACGACAACACATCGTGACGATCCAGGGAAGAGAGGGCGGGGGGGTGCGATTAATACTCACATGACCAGACAGGGATGAGGTTCTATCGTTCGAGAGACCAGTATCAAAGCGAAGAATCGGCTGTCGCTATCAAAGCGCAGTTTGAGGATGATCGGGCGCGTTCTAGCACGGGATAATTCACGGGGACACGGACAGACACGATCGGGTCGGACCGGATACTCCAATAAAGGAGGAATGCGATCAACAGGAAGGAGGGGTATAGGATATAGCTAGAGGGGTGTGGAGGAGAGGAGTGGGCGGCGACAAGCGACCCAAGGCGAGTGGAAAAAGGACGGGGGGGGGGGGGGGGGGGGAGGGAAAGAGGCGGCGTTTAGGAGAGGACGGGTGGGCCAAGGCAGATTTGATGGCCACCACGAGGGGGGTTGGCGGAAGAAGGCAAGAAGAGAACTTTTCAGAGGCGAACAAGAAAAGGAAAAGAAAAGAAAAGGAACAAGGGATCTCACAAAGACCTTGTAAAAGAGGAAGTAGTAGTGAGGCGAGAAGAGAGAGTCGGGGAGGGGAGACGAAGTGGTTGTAGTAGGAGTGGGAGAGTCAAGAGTGTAGCGGTGGATCTGGAGTGTCTGGGCTGGAGTGATTCAATCCCTACTTTCTTCTCTCTTTCTTTCTCTCTCTCTCTCTCTCTGTCTTTCTCCCTCTCACTCTCGTTCTTTCTGCTCCGTCACGGGAAGTCGCTTGTTCGGCTCGGATTATCTGTTCGGACGGGGCTGGGAGGTGCGGAGTCCGGCGTATTTCTCAGCATGGTCTGAACAAACCATAACAACAGGAGTATAGAGGAAGGCAAGAAAGGGAAAATATTGATGATTCGAAAGATGATATGTAAAGACAATAATTAATTAGTTTATGATCAACTATTGATTGATTGATCGGTGGTTGATCACGCAGGTTTCAGTATCGAAAATCAAGTGACAGGATACCGTACCATACATGCGCGCCTGTAATTTATGTAATTTATTTTTATCGCAGAATCTTCTCCCGCCTGATATACTGTATAGTATACAGTAACTATAGATACACAGTATTATCTATAGTCTTCACTCTTTATTCTTATGAATACTTTGTTATTGTTGTTGTTATGATTATTATTATTTTTATTCTGTATCTATAGAGACAGACTGTTCAGTGAATCAGTGTCTGGACAGATCATCACTGCAATCCGACCAGTCCCAGATGATGTATCATCCTTCTTCCTCTATGGACAGCTCATCTCTACTATATGTCACGTGTCATCATCTCAATACATCGCTACTCTGTACACTTGGACTTTGTTCTTATATTACAAACACATAAGATATAGACATAAACATGCCATCTGTGTGTTCTATAAACCTGGTCATCAATACTCTACAGTGACAGGTTCCCCAGATCAAGAGATATATAAACTTCGGTAGGGCGATCAGCTAGCTGGAATGGGATGATCCTTCGGCTCTCCCGCTCTTGAGATTCTATCCTGGCCCACTATCTTGATAGTGTTTATTGATCTGTTTCTCATCCTGTTACTACTATCATACTGTCATACTGTCACTACTCTTCGTTTATATTCGCGCGCCTATTGTGAGTATGGATTTACCCATTGTAGGTGTGTTTATATACTCTACTATGTGCAAGAATAGAACAATAAACTGTCTACCTTTATCCTACTATTTAATGGCTCTGATTATATACTACGTAGTAGAACCTATGCATTATTCGTACAATCAGTATTTGTGTATTACTCTATTCTTGTCGTAAACTTGTTGCATTGTGGAGCTGGACACCCTACGTCTGCACTATCTTCCGCCTCCTAAACACTGTATATATCAATTCCCGTCGACTAGCAACTCCAGCCACTGACCATATCAATCAGATACGCCTTAAAATAAACACCAGACTACTTCAATCCTTTGTACCTATCTATGATCGATTACCTTGATACCTTTGAATTACGTCTGATTTATACGTCTTGCTCTGCAATAACGTAGATACACATATACGGAGGTAGATCCCAAACGCCGGTCACGCCAATCCAGAAAAACCACCCTCTATTCCTCCTCCGGTGGCATCTCGTCCTCGATATATCGCACAAGCGAGACCCGCATCTCCGTCGTATCGTCCCCGCGCAACACGTCGCTCACAAACCGTGCCTCGACTTGCATTTGCACCTGATCATGTTAGCCATCACTCCACGATTCCGGTGTGCATCAAGTCCGTAGGCAAGACATACCATCTCCAAAGCACCACGCAGCACACCGCACAGAATGTTCGAAAACCACAGCTCATCCTGCGCCCTCCCGTCATCCGGTAACTCCACAAAGTCCGCCAGGGGGTTCTCGTCGAAGATCAGCGAGAACTGGTTATTGTCGCTCGTCCAGTTGGTCACGTTGGGCGAGATATTGAGGAAGATCTTGAATCCGACCTAATCCAGAACATGCGTCAGTCACGAGCCCACCACTCTATTCCATCAGGGGTAGATGCCGCATACCTTCGAGATCATATCGGCCGTGTCCCGGAAGTTCGCACACCGGCCGGCTCCCGTCTTCGCCAGAAAGTCCTCGATGAGGCGCATCCCGATGTTGTAGCCCATCTTCTCCAGCTGTCGGTTTACTTCCTGGTAGTTGCTATCGTAGTCTTGGCATAGCTGCGCGACGATTGTGCCGTAGGTGAGCGTCACTAGCTCCGCGTTGACCTTGTCAACCCGTGTTCTGCGTTTGTCAGTCATCGGTCCATTCGTTGCTGGTCATGTTGTCGGGTCTGGTGTCGGGTCGGTGCTGTTCCGCTTACTGACTTCCATAATCTGGGGCATGGGGTGTTAGCAGACACCATCAATTAACGCATTCCGTAAACTTACTCTTCGCCAATTCTTGACGTTTTAGTGGCAGATGACATCTTTGCGAGGTATCTTGTGTAATCCCACTATTAAATAAAGCGATGGTAAAACTGAACAGACAACTGTTTACAGCATGCTCCCCGCTCGAGTCGGTGGATCGGGGGGTTCGGAGGGCGGAGCTTCTCGCGCTTGGTGGACCAAGTCGGGCGTCTAGCGCGGCTAGCGGAATCCAACATCCAAAGAACATCCACACGGCTCACATGTCTGCAGGGGATTTTCTACTCGACACAGCACTCGATCGCAACTCTTTTGTACCATATTTCCACAGTTAACATATCCATTCTTCTCGCTATATACCGCTCGATTCCGTGTTTGTTCCCCGCCAATTCCCACTCGGCGAAATGTCCGGCGAGAAACGGCCTGCTCAAGAGGCCTTCGGGTCGGCGAACCAGCTTGTTGTGAAGCGCAAGAAGTCTGATGGGGATTTGAATACCGGATCGGCTGTGGTGAAGGGCTCGTCGCAAAATGGGGCTCTCATTCAGTCGGTATGTTTCTGGAGTTGACAGGGGAGCTTGACCCGGTTCTTTGCTGATCGTGCTCGCAGGTCCCCCGCACCAGTGGGCTCGACGCGCCGATTATGGAATTGACGGGTATGTTTATTCTGTGGATATCTTGAGAGACGGTAAGCTAACAATATGGCAGGCCATTCAGGTGAAGTCTTCGCCGTGCGATTCGATCCTTCTGCGCAGCATATCGCATCCGGCTCGATGGATAGGTCGATCCGTATGTCACTCCACGATACCTCCCACCAGAACCGAGCTAATTAGGATCGAAGTACTTTGGAATACATACGGGCAGTGTGAAAACTTTGGCGTTCTATCGGGCCACCGCGGTGCGGTCCTTGATCTACAATGGTCGCGAGATTCGAAATCGTTATTCTCCGCCTCCGCGGATATGACACTTGCAAGCTGGGATTTGGAGACCGGGCAAAGGATTCGTCGCCACGAGGGCCACGAGGAAATCATCAACTCCTTGGATATCAGCAAACGAGGCCAGGAACTGCTGGTCAGCGCAAGCGACGACGGCACCATAGGGATCTGGGACCCCCGACAAAAGGAGGCCATTGACTATTTGGAAACGGAGCTGCCCATCACGGCCGCTGCCATTTCGGAGGCAGGAAACGAGATCTACAGCGGTGGCATCGATAATACTATTCATGTGTGGGATCTGCGGAAGAAGGCCGTGGCTTACTCCATGCACGGCCACACGGATACCATCACTTCCCTTGAGATTTCGCCCGACTCCCAGACTTTATTGTCGAACTCGCATGACTCGACGGTACGAACCTGGGACATCCGGCCGTTTGCGCCTGCCAATCGGCACGTCAGGACATTTGACGGTGCCCCGATTGGTCTCGAGAAGAACCTCATCCGGGCTAGCTGGGACCCCTCGGGTGCCAAGATTGCTGCAGGAAGCGGAGACCGGAGCGTTGTGGTGTGGGACTCCAAGACCGGGAAGTTATTGTACAAGCTTCCTGGGCATAAGGGGACAGTTAATGATGTGCGGTTCTCGCCGAACAACGAGCCTATCAGTAAGTCTTGCTTCTTCAACTGTTTATCCATTTCCCTACTTCCCATGCTAACTTTCGCAGTTGTCTCTGGTTCGTCTGATCGCACTCTTATGCTTGGTGAACTGGGCAAGTGAACATATTTTCCCACTATATCATCTGAATTGTCGGTTTACCATACTGTCTATTCACACAAGCATTGGAGTTTCCGTCTCAGACGCAGTAAACCTCGAATGTTGCGACCAGGGGGATGGCCATTCTCAGTCACACAAACGGAACCCCGTCAGCCAGTGCCACATTACATGCAAGTGGCCTTGTACGCATCATCTCGCGTGCAAGTCCGACTCTGTCAGGCTATCGACGGTTTCAGCGGACCTGGAAAAGGAGTCAGGGTATTGCAATTCATGCGGGAGAAAATACGGGTCGATTTATTAGCATTGAGTGTTTCATGTAATCATATATTCCCATATCTTGACCATGTCTGGGATTAATTTAGGGCATGTGGCGAATAACAAGCATTATCTGTCCAAGTGCCTACTCGGTCGCAGTCTCAGTAGATCTCTGCTAGTCAGTAGCTGAGAACCCTTCATGGCGCCCCTCATGATTGATCTCAAGCTTAGACCGAAATCCGAAACACGGACCGACTAGTAGGTAGGAGGTATACGTATCAGGTCAGAGTGGGTCTTCTCCTGACTGCAACCCCTCTGGATATCGAGATCCGCCCAACAAACCGATCACTACAATTGAATTTCTCTACTAATAATTGAGTCCTGTATATCTGGAAGAATAATCAACTTCAAAGGAAGCAGAAAATACCATGTACTCCGTACAAATCAAACGAATCCAGGCCAAGCTGCGCAGAGTGATGTGCAGGAGTCTGGACCGGCCAACGTGGGTCAATCAGGGGAGAAACTAAGAGGCAAATGGAGTAGTTCGTCCTACCTGTCTCCTTATAATAATAGATATTGGTACAGGATTCAGGATCAGGATTAGGATTAGGATCAATGGATCGCGATCATATTGGTTTCGGGTTGGCTAAATCGTCCACTAGCTATTTTCCTTCTCAGCTACTTACTGTCTCTGTTTTTGTTCTTTTATCTTCTTCTTCTTCTTCTTCTTCTTCCTCACTCCTTGTGATCTGATTGCTGTCGCTCGTTACTTACACTACTTTGTTGGTCTTTCACTGTTGGTGGGACAGTTTCTCTCGTTTATACTTATTTCTTTGATATTATCTATCGTTTGACATCTACAAGGCGGCCTGGTGCCCCTTAATTTTTACCTGCATATCCTGTATACTCTTTTTCTTTTCTTTTTGAAGCTATCTCGGCTTTCAGCTTGTCTCTTGACTCTATTTGTTACGCCCGCGCATCCTCCTTTTCTGGGTCTACCACCTAGAGCCAGCCAATTCGATATAGCACTATGACTGTATAGCAGTGCCAAACCATCCAATCCAATCGCAAACCGGTTTACAACAATCAATTCGTCCTCTTTCCCCACGAATCCCATCCGAGGTCTATCTGACTACATCTGCGGATCGTCCAGTCGGAACTCGCATAGTGGACGCCGGACAAGTCATCGCGGACAACCCAACCCGCAGGATACATTCAGTTCGGGTGGGTCGTTGGGATATGTTGACGCCTGAAGACTTTACCACCGCGCATTGATAGTGGATGCTCGGAGCTAGAAGGGAAAGAGGTTATCACGACTTTATTGCCTAGCTGTCCAAATGCTATTCCGTGGTTGAGAGGACATTGTTTATTCGACATGGAATCGGCTTCTTTGTCTCAGCCTTTGCCGTCGTACTCGTCTCCTGCGGCTTCTCGCACGCTGCCTACTCATGTTCTAGAAGTGGATGATGGAAATTCACATGATGCACCAAGTCGAAGTAACCGCCGCAGTGGCGCCGGACTTGCGCGTCTGAGAGATCGTGTCGAGGATCGAATATCGAGAAGACCTGTGCTGTCGTCGCCTCGTCCGGTCGTTGATACCAACCCCACGGCTGATGGGCCACGAGGTCCTTACGCTCAACTCGACTCTGCAGAAAGGCATGGTGGTGGTGTTCGACATCGTCCAGTGGGGTGGTGGGGGCATTTCGCACACTGGTGGCGCGAACTACTGAGCTTCGACTCGCCTTACCGATCGTCTGGCTCCGTCCTGCGGGCGAAAGCTTACAGAAAGAAGCTCATCACCCTTGTCGCTTCGGCGGCTTTCCTCATTGTCGTCCTCGCAGTCTGTAGGTAAACCTGGACCCTATGAAACTCACTTTATTCTGACAGGAAAACAGTCCTGGCATTTTCGGTCGCCAACTCCAACCTCGGCCAGGAGCTCTACATCCTCTTGATTTTCATGCTCCTGATCCTATCGATTGTCTTCTTTCACTCGTTGATCCGCTTCTTCATGGCTATCGGGCGAGGGTCACAGCTCACCGGTAATCACATACCGCACAATGTAGGACCATCTGGTTACGCCCAGCCAGAGCGGCCCATCCCCGTCGTTCTCGCAGGGGACGAAGAACTCCTCGCAGAGAGCCATCGTTCCGCTCAAGAAAAAGTCCCTCCCCCTCCACCGGCCTACGGTCTCTGGAGAAGTAGCGTGGTAAGTGCCAGCCTCAAGTGCCGTTCTTCCAGCCAGTAGCTCACAATTCCTGCAGAGAATCAACCCCGACCTGCTTTACTGGCAGCGCGTGGAGGAGCGCGCGCGCTCGTCCAAAAAGGCGGATAGAGCCTCGAGAGGTGCACATAAGACCACTGCGCCCCGGCCGCCAAGCTATACCTCTGACGACGGGGTCGACTATGTGGTTGATGCGCAACCTCGGTCGTTGGCGCAACAGCCTGGACCGGAAGATACAGTGCGACACTAGCCCTCAGTCGTCGGGGTGTGCGTATCTAGTTACTCCATCTCTATCTCAGCTTTTCACCATAAGAGGCGTTCTGTCATTTCCCTGGGACATCTCGATATCATAGTTCTAGCGGCGTTGGGATTTGCATAGATATAGCGATGGTTTCTATGTAGCGTTATTGGTTTCACTTGATACTATCGATAAATGACATTATTATTTCCGGTCAATACATACATAGTGGGCCCATGGTAAAAGTTGTAGGGTGGTTGCTGATGGTTATTGACCATCACAGCTAACGTCAATCCCATGCGAACTTCTACGTGTAACCCTCTGTAGGGCCAGTCTTCTCACCACCTTCGTCTCCGTGCCCGGTCGACCGGTCAAACCCGTGTTACAATCAAATGGTTACACTCTGTGCTTGCTACTGCAGGATGATCTGCTTCCAACCAGGTCTGCGAAATGATCCTGTACTGAAAGCGGAGCGGAATATCTTGGCTAACCCAATCCTCTCGTAGATGCCAGTTCCCGAGCCTACAGGCTTCATCATGATCGCGTAGAAGCAGTACCAGTCCGCCTGCACCCTGTCCTGGGGGATGTAGTAGTTCCACGAGTCAAGCTCCTCCATCGAGTAGTCTCTCGCTGATGAGATAGCCGCAAACTCGAAGAGTCCACCTACCTCTGATAACCATTCGGAAGCATCGAGCATGACAGTACCGCATCAATCACCCGCCTTGTCTGTTATGCCAAAGCGGTGGAGGCCCTCCTGGTTTGATGGAAACATCGCCGTGGATAGGGTATGTCTGGACAATGCAAATGTGCCCGTGAACGTGGCGAAACTCAGCTGGTTCTGACCACTGGGTGGTATGAGACTGCCGTCGACTGGATATCCAGTAGCGGTTCCGGGCTCTCCCAGTCCCAGAAACCCGTGCATGTTGTGAAGGACTTGACGGGTATCTCGACCGTAGGGCTCAGGTCCTCCAGAATATCCGTTCCATCTTCCATCCCCAGTAGATGTAGAGGATTGATTTTCAACATCCCAAACTAATTTCCACTTTCCGCAATCAGCATACCACCAGATAACCCAAGTGCGAGTCCTTAGCCATTCGTTCAGATCGAAAAGCACTCCTCTTAACATGGAAACCCGCCATTCTACTTTGCGATGCCATCCACACCACGACCAACTGGGAAAGTGTGGAAGCCTGGGCCCTCCCTCTTTTGAGTCCCATAACATCGCCCAGTCAAAGTAACGCGCAGGAAGACCGAATAACATGTTCGAACCTAGGCTTGCGGCAAATTTTTGACCAAGACCTTCGAACGCGGGGAGCTTGTCTTTATCAAGTGTAAGGAGTCGCCCGCTGTATATCTCAACGCAGGAAGTGTAGTGCCGCACAGGATTTCCCTCGGCCGCCACGTAGGGAGTATTGATAGAATCCAATGTCCAAGACTTCTCAGAAAGGCCTAATAAGATAGATTCCCGCCACGTGGCATCCTGGCATTGCCAGATCATCTCCGTGGGGGTGAAGATAATGCAACGCCTTGACAGCAGACGTTCCTGAAATGTCCATCCCCTTGAGTCCCAAAGAGTTGTAGAGATGAGGTGTGAAACGGTATGAAGAGCTGTTACTCGTTGCTGGTTAATCTCGAAAAGATTCTCCCGTTTGGGTCGTACAATGTCGCCGACTCCCATAATCCCATCGTACGCTGCTCCCGACGCTGCACAGATTGTAATGGTGGCTTTGCTAAATATGCCATGCATCTTGTCGACCTCTCTCCGCATGTCGTCTTCGTTGTCCTGGACGATGCACAAGGCATCTACCCATATAAACTGGATCCCAAGTGAGCGAGCGACAGAGCACGCCCCCCTAATGGTAGGTGGTAGCCCATCCAAGGGAAAGCCAGCAATAGTCAATTCCGTGTAGCTCGATTGTGTCAAACGTAAGGGCAGTCGATTGCCCCAGACATAGCTTAAGGTGGCATACTCCATTCCCTCAGATGAGGAAACCACTTTTACTGTCTGTTCACCGATAGTGAGGAGCCTTGCTGGCCAGAGAGAGCTCTCCCTTCCATCCTTGGTCGTGCATTGGTCGTGTTTGGTGCACGCTTGAAACCACTGGTGCAGACGCTGGAAATCCGCCCGTTCCACGATATGGGTCCCAAATCCTATAGCACGATCTTCAGGCGTAGCAAGTGGAATGACATGGATGGAGGGAATCATAGTGCACGACGTTAAGACGACAATCCTGCGGGTCTTTACTGATGCCTTGGTATTGCGTGTGTCAAGATGCCATTCCAGTTTGCATGATATACGGGCCCCGCTAGAGTCAAGGCCATCGTGCCCAACATAAGCCTGTGAACCGGAGCGAGTGGCTTGGTATATGAGCAAGCAAAACTGGCAATACTGCCGCCGGCTATATATTGAGTCCAGGAAGCCTAGATCGACAGGTTCGAGGTCCGATAGATGCGGGTTGCTAAACACAATACTCGATTCGGCGATTTCAGGCTCTTGGACCATGAATTTTTCACGAGAAATATTGAGCCTGACACAGACTTCACACAACGAAGTTCCACTCATTTTCAAGCAGCAAAGTAGGTCGATCCCTGGGGTGGTGGCTTTCACTTCTGCCGCTGGTAGTGGACGAGTCAAGGAGACCAGCTACGAACAACCGAAGGGAGCAGAGATAATGTATATGCGGTTATGGGCTAAATGGTATATATACTTCTTGAGTCGAGCTATTGAGGTTACTGCCACAGTTCGAGCCAACCTCCAAGGAGTGCGGGGGGTAAGTGTTGGGCAGATATTGGGGATTCGGGGTGAAAGATGCCTTGCTAGGAATAGTATATATCCTTATAAATCTCCCCACGCATACTAGCCCATTAAGGCGGTCTGATGGAAGTTCGATGGCGATGTATGTGACCAATTGCCCAGGTGCAATAGCTGCACGATTTACCCCTGCTGAGGGGCTATTAACCCGATGTAAACCGAGAAATATGACAGTCAACGTTACTTCTTGGAACTAGATATGTAGCCGCCTGAAACTGCCCTTCCATATTACGTTGGATTCGTACAGAGATGAGATCGAGCGTCCACTAGGCTAGCTGGAAGAAACCAGGTGGGTAGATTAATATAAGATCAATTCTTAGAGATTAAGATATAGAGATCATTCTTTCTTTTCTAAGTAAGAAGTTAATAGGCTCAGGCCGCTGCGGTTATGCCACTCTACCCTGAAGATAGATCAGAACAGATCCTTTTGAGGCCTTGATAACTATATGAATACAGTTATATAATTATAAAATCACACTCTTAGCCAACCCCCTTAGGCCTGTATGTATGAAAACATAAAAGTACAATATTGCGAATAAACATAAGCAAAGTGGATCGTGCATGACATATGCGGCGGAATGACATATCTGGCCTGGCCTGGCCTGCTTCGGTTCCGCTACCCCATTCAATCTCACGTGCGACAGCGTTGCTCTCCCCCTCCAACTACCTTGCAAACTTCCCTGGATTCGAAGCTCCCTGCTGTGACGGACGACGGACTCTTTTTTAGACAAATTCGTGTCCAGAATCCATGCCTCCTGTGGCCGTCTCGCGTCTGCGGTAATGCGCTCGGGATGTTGGTGGTGTCGGATGTGCGACCTCCCTTCCTCATGGATGATGACCTGGATCTTGCTGCTGTCGCTATGGCTTGGTTTGGCTCAGGGTATGAGGACGGAACAGATTAGGGAGTTGCGGTATGTTGCTATTAATCTATTGTGTCCTGGCTTCCTGGCCACGGTGACCTCTGATTTTGTGTCTAATCTAACCACGCGGTCTCTAGAAAGGAAACCCAACATCTATTCTACCACGGATACGACAATTATATGAAATACGCATTCCCCGAAGACGAACTGCGCCCGCTGACCTGTACGCCATTGACGCGCGACCGTGACTCTCCCGGCAATGCCGCCTTGAACGATGTCCTAGGGAACTATTCCCTGACGTTGATCGACAGCCTGTCGTCCCTGGCCATTCTCGCATCGGATCCCGAGGACGGCGCGCACGCTTGGACGCACTTTCAGAACGGGATACAGGACTTCGTTCGGCTGTATGGGGACGGGTCTGACGGCCCTGGCGGTCAGGGCGAGAAGGCAAGAGGCTTTGATCTCGATAGCAAAGTCCAGGTGTTTGAGACGGTCATTAGAGGATTAGGTGCGCTCGCCCTGGACCGATGGAATTCACGGCTTATCCCTAACATGAGTGCTTATCCCTAACTTGAGTACTCTTACAGGCGGTCTGTTGAGCGCTCATCTTTTTGCCGTCGGCGATCTACCTGTCACGGGATACCATCCTCCGGAGGTGGAGGCTACATTCGCGAAGGCGTGGGACAAGACGGAGTTTCCCGATGGTCAACGCGGCATCCAGTGGGAGAATGGCTTTGTCTACGATGGCCAATTCCTGCGCCTTGCCATGGACTTAGCAAATCGTATTATCCCCGCCTTCTACACCGACACCGGTCTTCCTTATCCTCGAGTCAATCTGAGGCACGGCGTGCAGCGACATCCCTTTTACGCGAACTCTCCCCTGAATGTAGATCGAACTTGTACGGGCGCGGAGCCTTGTCCGAAATCTCGCCGGTTCGGCACATCAGCAGAGACTACGGAATCTTGCAGCGCAGGCGCTGGGAGCTTGGTCTTGGAGTTTGCGGTGCTGAGCAGGCTGACAGGGGATGGACGGTACGAGGAGATGGCGAAGCGGGCCTTTTGGGCGGTTTGGAAGAGGAGGAGTGAGATTGGGCTGATTGGCAACGCTATTGATGTGGAGTCGGGCCGGTGGATTCACTCTTATACGGGGGTACGTCAATTCCACAGCCGTGCAGTCGTATTCGGAGCTAATAGGTCGGTGCGCAGATCGGTGCAGGCGTCGATAGTTTTTTTGAGTACGCGGTCAAGTCGTACGTCCTGCTGTCCTCGGGGGAGCGTCCCCCGCACGACCCCCATAGCCCTTGGCATCCTCTAGATGATTATTTTCCGCCCTTAGACGAGTACGAGCACTCGGCGGAAGCTTTCCTAGACGTGTGGCATGCCTCGCACGCGTCGATCAAACGCCACCTCTACCGAGGCGAAGGCTACCAGCATCCGCACCTGATCCAGGGAGACGCCTTTACAGGTGCCACGCGCGCGTACTGGATAGACAGCTTGAGTGCATTCTACCCCGGTCTGCTCACCCTGTCCGGGGATCTGGACGAGGCGATAGGCATCCACCTGTTGACGACGGCGATATGGACGCGGTTTTCGGGCCTCCCTGAGAGATGGAACGTTGCTACCGGCAATATTGAAGGGGGGCTTACATGGTATGGTGGCCGGCCCGAGTTTATCGAGTCCACGTATTACCTCTACCGGGCTACGAAGGATCCGTGGTACTTGCATGTCGGGGAGATGGTCCTGCGGGACTTGAAACGGCGGTGTTGGACCAAGTGTGGGTTGGCGGGTATTCATGACGTCCGGAATGGTGAACTCAGTGACAGGATGGAGAGCTTCTTTATAGGAGAGACTGCCAAGTATATGTTCCTGATGTACGAGCCAGAACACCCTCTCAACCACATGGACCAGCCGTTTGTGTTTTCTACGGAGGCGCATCCGTTGATTATACCGAAGAGCGCAAAGTCGCCGTCATCCAAGCGAGAGCGGCAGCCAAGCGACAGGCCCATCGACGCCCCCGTCTGTCAGACGGCACCTGTGCCCCCGACGTTCGGTCTCTCGTCAACCGCAGCCCGTCCGGACGTCTTCCACGCCGCGAGTCTAGCTCGGCTTCATTTAATGCCTAGCCGGGGCCCGGTAGAGGGGCCTCTACTGGACTACGCCATGGATCACCCGCGGGTGTCGCTGTCAGACCTGACTTCACCCACCAACTACACCTTCTTCCCATGGACACTCCCCCCCGAGCTAGTGCCCGTCAACGCCACCAGCTCGCCCATGAACATCCGCCCGACCCTCGACATCTCCTTCCCCAGTATCCCCGGCATGCTCCTCGGCACCGGGGCTCTGGAGCGCGTCCGAGATGGCATTCTCATCAAAACCGTAGGGGGACTCCGTCTGAGCATGGTGCAGGACGTCCCTTCGTCATCCGGGCACGCCCACAACGGAGACGAATACCGAGTGCAGGTGGTCAACAACGTGCCCCTTGGCAAAGATGAGAAGGTATATCTCTCGCGGGACGTCACATTCGACGTCCTCGATCCCACCGATCCAAACTTCACCCGCATCCACGACTTTGCCATGGTTGACATCGTCATTGACGTTCTCCCAGAGCCGATCGCCCGTCGAGGAAATTATTCAGGAGATCCTCGCGCTCCAGCTGCAGGAGGTCGCGGAGCACATCCTGCTGTTTCCAGATCTTCACCAGCCGACGACGACAAGCCCGCAACCCCCGACCCATCCGCCTCCGGGATGAGAACCGTCCTATCAAACCTCTTCAATTCCGTCTCCTCCCTCCTCAGAGATGACACCCCCACCGGCGGCGCCCCACCACAACACACATCTCCGCTACGACTAAGCCTTCCCGCCGCAATATCCACAGGGCTCGGATCCACCCCCTTCCCAGACGTGGAAGACGCACTCACCTTCTCCCTAACAGGAGACATCACCAAGCGCCGCCTCCCCTGGTCAAGCATCTACTTCGCCGACGACGACCTCTGCGACAGCCGCATTCTGCGCGACGTAGCACAGAACCACCAAGTCCTAGTCGTCCGCCGCGGCGGGTGCAGCTTCTCGCACAAGTTGCGCAACATCGCCGCTTATCCGCCGTCGCGACGTGCGCTGAAACTCGTCATCATCGTCAGCGACGAAGAGCCGGTATCAGTGCACCCGGGGGGATCTGGCACCCATCATCATCCTCTACAGTTCGGGCTGGCAGCTATGCGCGCGGAGCCGTACCTCGCTCGTCCGCGTCTGGAAGAGCTGCAGATGACGGCTGGCGGCATCCCCCGACGCCATCTTATCAGTATGGTTATGGTTGGGGGTGGCGAGGAGACGTTTGAGCTGCTGCGGAGGGCGAGCGGGGTTGGTGTTAAAAGACGGTATACGGTGCAGTCGCAGGGGGTGCCGATTAAGAATGTGTATGTTGTTTAATACTTTTGTAAGTGGGTATTTAAAGGACTGGCTCTTGGTCAACCTTTGATTGTTTCGAAATGTACTATATGACTATATTACTGTACGCAACTATATGTACAATGTACAATGTACAATGTATATATATATATATCGATTAGCCGGAGAATAAAGCCACACTCACCATAAGAATCAAGGAGTAAGAAGAAAGCCGCTCTCGGCCCGGAATCTCAACCATGGAATGGAATTCTTTTCCTTTTCTTTTCCCCTCTTCCCCACATGACTTGGGTCCACTGTTCCTTGGCCTCTTTGTGTCTGTTTCTGTCCCTGTTGCCACTCTTACTTGCTCTCTCTTACACACTCTCTATCTCTTCATCAGTACTATATACGCTCTTTATCAAAATCTCTATTATACAACATATACCCTTCTATATATCACAACACAACACAACACAACCTACCACCACCACCACCACCACCACCACCACCACTCCCCTTCAACATAACCCATAAACTATAAACCACAACAATGCACCTCAAAGAAACCGAGCCTTCCCCAGGCAGCATCACAGCACCAGAAGACCTTCAATCCAACCTAAACATAACCCTCACCCACAAACCCACCACCACCGTCTCCTCCTCCACCCCAAATGAACAACAACAACAACAACCCCCAAACAAATCCCGCCGCCCCCTCTACTTCGCCTACGGCTCCAACCTCTCCCCCACCCAAATGCGCCACCGCTGCACCCAAAACCCCACCCGCAGCAGCCACCCCGTCGCAATAGCCACCCTCCCGCACTGGCGCTGGCTAATCTGCGAAAGCGGGTACGCGAACGTCGTCCCTCCTCCGTCACTACGCATCGGAAAACAACTCTCCGGGGGAGATAAAGTTCCGGTGTCTGGTGAGGAGGACGCCGTGTTCGGCGTGCTGTATGATATGGATGTTGGGGATGAGAGGTTGCTGGATGGGTTTGAGGGGGTGGATCGCTGTGCGCCTGTGTCGAGGGAGGGGGGGAGGGTTCCGTTGCGGGTTAGGCCTAGGGAGCAGGGGAGCGGGGATTATAATAAGTGGGTTGTTGGGGCTAGGGTTGTGAGGTGGTTGGATGGGGGGTATCAGCGGGGGTTGATTGGGGATGGGGATGGGGAGGGAGAGGATGGGGAGGGAGAAGGAGGGGAGGTGATGACGCTGGTGTATGTTGATGAGGAGAGGGTAAAGTGTGGACCGCCTTACAAGGAGTATATTGCGCGCATGAATAGGGCTATCTCCGAGGCGGAGACGTTGGGGTTTCCGGCGAAGTGGGCGGAGGAGGTTATGAGGCCTTATATTCCGAGGGAGTAGATGTTGATATTTTGTTCTTTTTTACGATAGATCGGTTGGAGAGAGGCATGTTATAGATCAGCCACGTTGTTCGTCATTGCTCTTTATCATTATCTATCGTAGAGTAACTCAATAACATTTCGTTCTGACACAGCTTCCTTCCGGTCGTTCTTACAACCGTACTGTTATCAGCCAGTCTCGAGCCATACTGAAAGGATGGGAAGTATGCCGGATAGGATATATCGAAGGGAATAATATCGACCTTCCACTATATAAAGGAAGGGTTGAGTGGGGACCGGCGGTGAAGGCCGTAACGTTGCATGTTGCAAGTGCAAAATATGCGGCTAAGAGATGGTCCGTTGAGGTAGCCCAAATTACAATAGCCGATGCCACCCGCGTGGGACAGATGATCAAACCCCGCATTCGAGGCCAAAGATAGAAGGAAAAAGAAAAGAAAAGACAAGATCAAGGTGTGGTTCTCTTTTTGCTGGTTTCATATTGTTTGCTGGTTTCGGGCCCCCATAACAGCGGTGTACAGGACACGAAGTTTAGAACAGCGTCGACTGTTAATATATTTAGGCCTTCTTCTCTTGACCAGTCAGGAGAGTGTAGACCGGAGCGGAGAGTTTCTCGCGGCCCTTGAGGAAATCGAGTTCGAGCATGAAGATGAAGCCCATCAGGTCACCTCCCATTTTCTTGACGAGCTCACCACCGGCCTGGGCGGAGCCACCTATTGGCAGTCAGTAGCTGTTCTAGAAAGATCTCGACTGGTAAATGATATAAGAGGGCCATACCAGTAGCGATGATATCGTCCACAACCAAGACCTTCTGACCCGGCTTGATAGAACCAGCCTGCATCTGGAAGAAATCCTGACCGTACTCCTTCTCGTAGCCCTGGGTCTCACACGGGCCCGGGAGCTTGCCCTGCTTCCGGACGGGGACGAAGCCGGCACCGAGTCTCAGGGCGAGGCTGGGACCGAAGAGGAAGCCTCGGGCCTCCAGGCCGACGATAACATCGGGCTTCTGGTCGGCGTGGGTTTCGAGGATGTGGAGTTCAAGACAGCGGACCAGAGACTCGTGCAAGGTGGGGTCGGCGAAGATGGGGAGGATATCTTCGAAAAGGATGCCGGGAGAGGGGAAGTCGGGGAATTGGCGCAGGGCGGCGTGCAGCTTTACTTTAAGACTGGAGAGTTCGGCGGCGCGGGAGGCATGGGAGGAGGACTGTCCGGCGACTTGGGCGGCGGCATCAGGACTTTGGGTGGAAACAGGATCAGAAACTGGAGGAGTCATGATGAGAGAGAGAAAAAAAGAAAAGAAAGAAAGAAAGGGGAGAAGAGAAGAGGGGAAGAAAAGGAAGAGAAGACGAAAGTTAAGGAGAGGGAAAAAAGAAAAAAAGGTGTTTAGTGAGGGGAGAGGCAAGTATGGAGGAGGAAAATTCAGAAAATGCAAATGTTGCAATTGGAGATAAGCAGCGATCGGACCCGATACCGTTTCTTACCCCTCTCCTCTTGGATTATAGTGTGGGTATTGGTAATTGGATTACAACCCCTCTTCACGTAAGTCTAGATCTATCTATATCTCTATCCCATGTATATACAATCTAAGAATTATATCATAAAACCATGTATATATATATATATATATAAATAAATTATATAAAATAACACAATAGAGTAAATAGAAGAAACGACTGCCCCTCCCCTATCGACTGGACTATAGAATCAAGTGGATCAACAAAGCCACCGATCGTCAGTGCTCTTCACTCCCTCTGGATCATCTCATCCGGTTTCTTCTTTATCGTTTTGCTATCTATCCACCACGACTCCGTATATCTCGTAGTGCAATCAGTCAAATCGGATGTTTGACAGACGATGGAGTAATCATACAAATACCTATCACACTTCTACATTGTATACTCCGTACTCCAGTGGCAAATACTAGACACCTGGATGCGGAGTCTCGATCGTGCGACAGTATTCGACGTTTCCAGACCCCTTAGTCCAGGAACCCGTCCGCTTCATGCAGCGCTAGAACGTCCGAAAAAGCCCGACTGCATTGCTCACGGACGATGCCTCGTACCGTACTGTATCTGATGCCATGGTGGTATGATTGTCCTTCACTCTGTCGGGCTCACCGGTGACCCTTTGGTATGGAACTTGAAACTGGGATAGACTTTCATGTATCCCATCTGGTCACTTCGACGAGTAATCATAATTGTCTGAGATCTAAATATATCAACAAAAGTCGGCCTTAACATGAACTGGCTGTATACCGTACGTAATATCACCGTATCAACCCATCTAGTCAACACTACTAGAATAGGCAGAAGCGTCCCCCACTACAACAACATCTGCCCTCTGCAGCCACCAACGCTAACCACCGTCCATGTACAGCTGTCCTTTCTGCAGCCAATCGATGACCGCGGGGAGAATGGGGCTGGCGGATAAAGGAGGCAAATACAACCCGTCCAGCCATACGGAGGGGAGGACAGACAACCGTTCAGGAAATAGACCCCTATTGAATATAGTACGGGATGGTGGGGTCGTGGTGGCTTGATTTTCATATATAGTCGGCTTCTTCCCGGATTATGCTCTGCATGTGTTGCAGACTTGCAGTACTACCATCACCTAGGCTCCAGTGTCAACCCCACCCGTCGGTTTCATACACGAGATTTTCAAACAACAGAAAGAAGACAAAAAAACATCGCCCTTCCAGCCTCCAATGTTGAATTGATGGTTGAGGTGAAAAAAACAAAAAGATCAGCCCAACGCGGGGGTCGAACCCGCAACCTTGAGATTAAGAGTCTCACGCTCTGCCGATTGAGCTAGCCAGGCTAGTTGTTGAATACCGCTTTCGAGGTATTGTTTCAACAGCCAGTGGAATTTGAGTAGTCATTGTTTACCTAGCTATTGTTGTATTCTATCTGGAATATTCAGTGAGATCGGATCAATGGGATTTCGATAGCATTGTGGCCAGAACCACAACACAACCTTGGACCACTGAACCACAGTATGGCTTATATACCTTCATGCTAACTGATTTAGGATATGTTTCTACTAAGTAGCTCTCCCTCTCTCCCTTTCCCTCTATATTGTGTTGGTCGACTCTCACTTCCGTCTAAATATATATGCCGTCTACAATATATATGCGGCTCAAACCCGTCTTACTACACCATCAACACGCATCTCATCAATACGAAAGCATCGAAATTCCTCAAACCCAAGTGAAGCTCTCATGACGCTTCAAAGTATGAAAGCTACTCTGATAGGATAGAGAGATAATAAATCCATCGTCAGCTCCAAATTGTCCTCTTGAACTATATCAACTGGTGGATACAAGGTGGTGACATTACAATCATCACCCATACACGCCAACTGGTAATTTGCCAGCTTCTTCCGAATGGCGAAATTGGGCTCAGATAGTACAGACTCGATGTAGGCAAGAGTCGAGGCTTGTATATATAATCCCATACTTTGCCATCTGTATAGACCATGGGCGCTTCCCTCGGCACGCTATACCACTGATATACGGATAAACTAAATACCGAAACCACGTGACTGCACGGGCCACCTCGCTTAGCAAGCTCATCTTTAGGCAGTGATAATCATCGACCGCGTTCGAGAATTCTTCTTCCCTTCTCATCTTTCTCTCCCTCCATGATTTTCAAACTGCGCTTCTGCGCCATGCAGAAGTGCTGGGTAATAACATCTGATGTGCTGTTGACCATATTGTAATCATTCGTCCTGAGAGTAACATGTCTCCTGCCCCTGTTGCTGCAGACTCGCAGCAGGATCTGCAGCTGCAGACTTTAGCCAGAGCTTTCGAAGCTCTTCTACTCACTATCCAACAACTCGGGTGCAGGGATCACCTCCTGCAGCAAAGGCTGGAATATGCCTCTGACGAGGTAAGGATTGACCCTCTCTTTTCAACAACCTTCCCTTCCATCCCCTCTCAAATGACGAGAAAAAATGATTAGCTCTAGATCAGGAGCTGCCCATGCAGCGATGACAGACACATCATGTATTATCTGATGAGAATTTCCTTTTATTTTATTGTTTTCTTTCCCCCCTGGGAAGAAGTCACGCGGAGGATTGGTCAGGAATACCATGCTGACATTCCTAAGTACTTGAAACTAGCAAGTCAATCGCCCAATGGGCTAGACACCCATACCAAGATCATTTCTGAAAAAATCCGTGGCCGCTATGCCGACTTTGATAATCCATCCAAACCACCGTTGAGCCCCCCGGACGTAGTTAAGGCACTGGCGGAGTCTGGAAGCGTAGGAGATCCCACACTCACCTCAATAACGGAGGGCTTGGTATGCTACAAATCAGTATTGCATTCCAAGGGAGTCGATCGACTTTCTGATGATCTCAACCCCTGCATAGTTGCAACCAGAGCTGGTGTGTCTGACTCCTTGGAGAAAGATTTCACTACCAAAGGCGTACGGGGTGGACTGCGCTGTCCCTTTGCAAAGCCAAACAATATAAACCCATCTGAAAACGGAGTATCCCATGGCATCGAGGATCCCTTCGGTGCCGCCAATGGAGACGCCTGTGGACATGAACCAGATCCGATCAAAGCGGAACAGCATGATAGACGGTCCAGCCAGGCCCCCTCTGGATCGGCGAAGTCGTCGACCACTCGATGTCCCGTCGCTCGCTGCCCCATCCGGTACTTGGACCAACATAGCCCGGAAGAGGTGGCCGACTACGTCGAGAGACACAAGCATGAGATTCCCAGGAGCCATGCCATCTGCGTCCAACGGTATCAGAAAGACTCGTCCAGTATGCGGCACCTCGATGCAAAGTATGGTAGTCTTATCAGTATGATTCGCGGGCTCTCTGTCAAGCACCAAGCATACCTCCCGGAACGGACTCGAAGCGAAGCCGGAAACTCCAGTTCCTCCGCCGAGAGAGTGGAGAAGTGGGCAGAGGAGGTTGGCCTGAAACCACAGATGCACCCTCCTATCAAGGAGGAGGAGGAGGAGGAAGATGGCGAGGAAGAAAGGAAGGGCCATTTTGATCGACCTCTGCGCGAGGTACGACTTGGAGAATCCCCAAGCCGGCCCTGGGGGATCCCTGTTCCCTTTCCCGATCCCAACCTGCAGACTTCACCAGCAGACGCGGATCACGATTCAGACAGATCCCGAGATCATGCCGACGCCAGAACATCCTCCGCTGCACCGCTTCAAGATCACCCTTCCACGAGACCTGCAGGCCGCTGTCCCTTTGGTCATGGAGCCGCCGCATCCGCACCCGAGAAACCGGACGATACACCCGTTCCACCACTCCAAGATATCCCACCACATCCATATCCAACGGCCTCAAAAGGTCAATGTCCCTTTGGTCACGGAGCCGCTGCATCCGCATCCGAGAAACCAGACGATAGACCCGTTACACCTCCCCAAGATATCCCACCGCATCCATATCCAACAGCCCCAAAGGGTAAATGTCCCATGGGTCATGGAGCTGCGCCCTCCCCCGACCAGTTAGATCCTGAGACGGAGACCATTCGCAACCAGGACAGGGCTCCCAAGCCAGCCGATACTGTCGAGCAAGAGACAGGGATACCGATAGATGGGGGTCCGGATAGGATCGGGGCAAATATTATATTCAACGGACCTGTGTTTTTCGGATTCTCCCCTGAGCAGACTGCATCCTTCTTGCAGCAATTGGGAAGCTTGGGAAACGGAAGAAGCACATAGGGTTTTAGCTGTCTTAATGGCTGATGGAGCGGCGCTGAATGTTTATATGCCGACATATCTATTCTGTACAAATCATATAATGATACCATGACTGAGAATTCATCTTAACCTTTACTTCATGACCTAGTCCCCAAGCTGTGTATGTAACTGTAGAACCATCCAGTGAGGGAAATGCTGGCGGATCACAGGACCCACGTGGAGCGGGGCCTCAACACCAGCGCCAACTGACGACTGACAACTGACCACTCTTTCCCGCGGAATACTTCCCTGCCCGCACCTCTATATCTCCGGCCCCTCATGCTCCGATCCAGCCTTCGTCTTCTCCCCAGCTCTCGTCCTATCCTCTCAATCCCATCATCTTCCTTCCGTCCCCCTACTTTCTCTCAACGAATCTACAGACCGATCCCTCAAACAGTCAACATGTCTGGTGTCACTCCCGTCTCTGCTGCTGGTGCTTGCCCGCGTACGTTAACTACCCCTCCTTTTGCCCCTCATGTTGGAAGAAGAAGAACAAAAGAGAAGAGCTGCAATTGGGTCCATTATCTACGCATGGAAATCAATCAAATCAGCTGGAAAGAAGAAATATTCCAACATAAACCAATGCTAACGTTCTCTCCCTCCAGCTGCCGGCCCCTACGTAAGTCCCGTCCCTTCGCCGATATCGCTCTCCAGACACACATGAGGCCTCAGGCTCTCCCCCTCCGCACCCCCAAAACAACAGAGAAGGAAAACACCCCAAGAAAGATAATGCAGTCCTGACAAAAGAGAAATAGTCCCAAGCCGTCAAAGCCAACGGCCAGGTCTTCGTGTCCGGCCAAATCCCCTTCGACTCCAACGCCCAGCTCGTCTCCGGCGGTATCCCCGAGATGACCCAGGCTTGCTGCGACAACATCAAGGCTATTGTTGAGGCGGCTGGTTCGAGCGTGGAGAAGATTTTCAAGGTTAATGTATGCTATATCTTCCCCTTCTTTCCTTCTTACTCCCTGTGTGGGATGATGTGTGTGTGGTGTTATGTTATGTGAGTAAAATAAGCTAACTGGGGAATGATAAGGTCTTCCTCGACGACATGGACAACTTCGCCGCCATGAACGCTACCTACGAGAAGTTCTTCACCCACAAGCCTGCCCGTAGCTGTGTGGCTGTTAAGCAGCTGCCTAAGGGTGTGCCGGTTGAGATTGAGTGCATTGCGCTGCAGTAGATATATATATGCTGTTAGTTCGTGGATTGGAATCTTCAAAATGAAATAAGAATTAAGTGATGATGATATATTGGTTTATTTATCTCGTTCTGGGGGTTGAATTCGAGGGGTCTCAGTGCCCCCCTGTCTTTCAAGGCTCGCTATTTGGATCTTAAAGCTAGGGTGATGCAGTGCTCGTAGTTGGATAAACAATCATATTGACTAACTCCCTCATTCATTATGTCGACCAGTCGGTTACATGCCCAGTAAACGCAAGGTAATCACAAGCTTGACTAAATGGGAATCATTACATTGATCGAACAAGTAAATAAGAAGAAAAAAAAAGTATGCAAGCGGTCAATCACCGCCGTCCAAGAGTCCCCGTCATTCTCCCCCCCGCACCGGCCATCAAGCTCTGTTTCACAATAGCATCTGCGGCTGCCGCGGCGGCGAGACGCTCCTTTTGCCGGCTTCGATCGCGCAAATACCCTGCTGCTTCAGGTCTCATGCGGAGAATCCGCAGGATCATGTCGTCGTTGGGCTCGGCTTGGGCCTCGCGCCACCTTTCTTCCTTGAGCTTTTTCATTGTGCCGAGGTTCCGCGAGAGCATGATGCTCTTTGCGCGCCGGGCGCTGGGGAGGCCGAGAACGGTGCCTGGCCCCGAGGAGCCCAGGAGAGGAGGCGCTGATGTTCGGTTTTTGTGGGCTTGCTGTCGGTGGATCGTTGCTGAGGCCATCCGTTCTGATGTCCGGATGAGGTTCTCGGTGGGTTCGAAGTAGAAGAAGTTCAGCGTTTGGATCTCGTGGTACTTGGGTGATTTCAAAATGTCCAGGGTCACTCCGTTTGCCTCGCCCGTTTCGTCGTCGATGGCGTGGAAGAAGTTCAGAAGGAGCACGAGCCAGCGTGACACGATGTCGACCTCTTGCATTGTCAGAGGCTTTTGATGCGACGGTTTGTCTGACAAAGGAGGCACAAGAAGACTCTCAATTGTAGCAAGGACCTCTTTCCATAGACGGGCCATGACCATTCTCATGGCTTCAGATGTGAGGGTTTTGTTCATTATGGCAAAATTATCGTTGAAGTAGACAAAGAGGGGCGCCAACGCATTTTCAATGTCTGCATTGGAGGGTGTTACGGCCGTGGCCTGCGCACGGTTTCGGTTGAGGAAGTTCGAAACGGTTGACATACTGATCCCTCGGGAGAGCAGTGATTTAAGAGTTCGCCGCGACAGACAATACGTGATGTATGCAGAGAGCTGGAAACAATTAGCTTGGGCCCATAATGAAGTATGGGTTGACCTACCTTTTCCGTGATCTTGCGAGTCATATCCCTTTCGGTACGCTTCAGTGTTCGGAAAGATTTGCCAAAGTAGAACTGGATATCATCTCGTTCTCCTTCCATGCTAACGCGGAGTAAAAGTCTGCCTTGCGTATCCAGGTCAAGCCAGTAGTCCTTCGGAAGGAAGTCGCTGAAATGGACAGGATCAAGCTTGATCGAGGTCCGTCCGACGTAGTCATGATCGCCTACTGCGTCCCAATCCCAAGCAGTAGCGATGATGTTAAGAGGGCCCTGCGTCGTGATATCGACGGCGTCTTCCCATCGTGGATTTAAATTGTTGTAGATAATGCGTGTCTTCGCGATCCGCTTCTGATACTCGTCTGTCAATACGACATAGGGATCGCTGCTTCCGTTCATGTCGCAAGCTTTGAGATCTTCAGCCTCCACAACCTTGATCGTAAACACATACGTTGCCGACCTGCGCATTTTCAGAGTTTGAGGGGGTGCATGTTGCGCGATGACTTCTGCGCAACCATCGACATTGATCTCACGTTCAAGCTTGTCCAACTGAGAAAGTGCGTACTCGACATTGTTCAGTTTGACCAGAGACTTATCATACTGTCAGCTATCTCTTATACTATGGCGAGAGACAAGGATCGAAAAGGGGTTGATTTACCTGTGGGAAGAAATGGAAGGGTTCGATCTTCTCTTTGTTTGCCCATGCCTCCTTGGCCATCTGCATCAATTTCTCCTGAGCAGTTTGATTCATAGCCGCCTCTTGATCCGGCGAGAGGCGGTCCATTTCTTTGGCAAACATCTGCTCGAGTGACTCACAATACCTCGTCACGCCCTTTCCAATCGACCTGGAGAGAGCGGTCATGAACTTTGCATATTGGAAGTCATCGTCCCACTCAAGACCAATCATTTGTTCTATGACTTGATTGAAGGAGCGGAAAATGTCGATAACTGACACACTGTGCCGGGACTCTTCGGGAGCCATCTCTGTCGTGTCATCGGCCCGGACTTTGAACTGATCTTGCTTGATGGCTTGTTCGACCCAATCCATGATCTTTTGATCAGTAAGCCGAATCCAGCGCCAAACGAATTCTCCAAGCAGGCTTTCGACCTGGAAAGGGAAAGGGGATCTATTGTGACGTCAGTTTCTGTCGATTCACGCACAAGGGCAATGGGATACTATACCCAGGAAGTTCCTCAGCGAAGATGCGGCGCAAACTAGCCAATTGCTTGTATAGTTCAAAACCGTCTTCCATCGGTATCTCTAGCTCTTGAGCTTTTTCTTGCTCTACTATCCTGACAACCATCTCATGGGCATCTTCGGAAAATATGGGAAGAACATTTGCGAGCAGAGTTTTGTAAGGATTGACCCTGGCCAGGCTGTTAGAAGAATAACAAATGTAAAAATCGCATAGGTGCCTTACCCCATGATCTCTGGATTCTTGCGATAACGTTTCTTGATCTTTTGACCAAGTTTCATGATAGCATCGCAGAGCTGAATGACGTGAGCCAACTCCCAGACCTCTTGTTCGACAGGTACCATCTGACTAAGAAGGGCTTGGTGTCTCTCCGTTGCTTTCTGTGCAAGCCCATCTTGAACATAAGAGCGAAAGCGATCAATATCTTCACCGTCTTCCGTATAGCTTGGATCCATCTGGATGTGATTATCCAAGACGTACATCACCGGCCCTATTGGACGGGGCTTATCCTCGAAGCAGTCCATCATGACGTCGTATAATTCTCGCAGGAGCGCTTCATGGAGGGAAGAGAGTATTTGCTGCATTAGAAGAAGGTCATGAATGGTCCATCTCTGCCTCTCGAAAAAGACAGAAGCCACAAAACTGCTGCGCTTTTTGCCTTCTGACGACGGTACCTCTTTGACAAATGTGAATGCCGAATCGAGGGTGTCCAAATCGATTTCATTATCGACAAACTTGGTCCGAATGACCTCAAGGAACAGAACAACTCGGGAGAAGTTGGGAATGCGCCAGCGGAGACAAATTTCGTTTAGAAGTTCAGAGGATTGCTTTGATAAAAGCCTCATGGAAGGGGAGTCAGGGCTGACCGGCGAAGCATCGATATCATGGTCCCGGAGGTCGTGGTGAAGAGTTTGGGCTAAGATGGACTTGTACATGTACCTCGGATCCGGTGGTATGTACACGTAGGTGTCGGATTCTTCAGATTCATTGCCATTGCTTTCACTCAACGAAAGTGAGCTCAGGTCCATAGGTTGGTCGATGATATACGAAGTTGGTCTGGCTGACCCTCCGGGACTTGTTTCGTGATTGTGATCACTGAGACCGGTGTTGAATCGGGGAAGTGCGCTGCCCGGGGTGCTCTTAGCGAGTTCTGGGTTGGCTTGTACGATAGCAAGCATCATTTGCGATAGATCGGGGGCTTCGCTTTTCTTCCACAGTTCATACGCTTCCTCATTCTCAAAGTCCTGCGCGGAAAGCGTTTTGGGGGTGCTGAGACTAAGGTGGGTTTGGTAAGCCTTCAAATCCTGAAGAGCTGCCTGTGCTGTCCATACGGCTCTGTGTTTGTCTATGTCAGACTGCACCTGGCTTGAGGTCATGCCATAGATAGCCGCCACATGTTGTACGAGAGGCATGTCTTTCACATCGTAGCTCAACGGGGCCACTACTTCTGTTGTATCAGCCCTGTCCCCCTGCACAAGGTCTTGATCTTGCGAGAGCAGCTTGTTTTCTAGGACCGAAAGTCGGTTGGACAACTCGGGTCGATCTTTCGCCCACTCATTACTTTTGAGAATAAGTGCAAAGAGCCGGACAAAGAGTGCGACGTGTCGGTCCACCATTAACTTCCAACTGTCATCGTCCGAATCCTTGCCCTTGCTCAACTCTTTGGTGGCGTTCGAATAGAAGATGAGAACGAGATCTTCCGCGCGGCGATCCTTTTCCATACGTTTCCTGAAGGACTGCTCCTTGAGAGTATTGAGAAAGGCAGCGAACGTTCGCACGACCAGCGGATCCTGATATTCCTTTCGCTTCTCTTTCTTTGTTAGAATGCCCGTCAACCGCTTCTCGAGTTCCGATATGAATCCATGCGGGAATCTTGTGCTCTTGGAGTCCCTCACAAGGGAAAAGTCGCTCATTAGATCGTGGAAAGAGGTCGACGCTCGCTTGGGCCGCTGGGGCGCTGGTACATTCTGTACACGTCGCGAACGAGGCTGGAGGAGATGGGCGAGGTAAGCTACTCGGAGAGCGTAGGTGTAGGCTGCCGTGTTGTTGACTGGGCGCCGGCGCGACGCCGAAAGATTGCGCGAATGGTGTCCTTCATTTTGAAGGCTGTTGATCCGTCGGTTGAGACCTCGAGATTGGTTCGATGCTGTCGACATGAGGGGGCGCTTTTCTCTATCCGAATCTCGCGGCGTTCAGAAGGAGAGGGGATGCGGGTGGTGGGACCATGGACGGGCGGTTTGCGACAGGACCAGCCAGCAGGAACTGGACGAGAATATCCAACTAGAATGAGGGGTAAAGAAAAACTTGAGTCGTTTTTCGCAGATCAACGGCGTCCAAGAGGCGGGACAAGTAAACGGTCGGAGGGGAGAGAACTCGGGGGGTACGCTGGGGAATGTTGGCGGTTGGAGAAAGGGGTGGTGTGTTGTTGTTCCCCTGCGGGAGCGTTTCGTATCAAAAAGCTGCTCCCTCCCTATCATCTCTGACGTATGTATCTATGGTCAGCATGGTCGCACGGTAGAAGAGCACCAGCAACCGTGATATTTACAATATAGATTTTTCAGTAGCCTGGTATCTAGAGCGCGTTCGTCATATAATTACTAGAAAGGTCCAAATTCCCTTACCCAAGGAGGATATGGCTGATAGGCGGCGACTCATACTTGATTCCACCCAAGGGATAGAACAACACCTAGACATGGGGCGTCGCCGTACAATGTCTGTAAACAGGTCTGAAAGGGGGACTATCAATCAGATTGAGCATGATAGAAGAGCCACACGCGCCTATGTCCATTTACAGTCTCTCGTACACTGTTCCATCACTGTCCTGTATGCTATTACACCCTCGCTTGATCTTGATCTGGACATGGTGCCAGAACAACACATAAAATACCGTGGAAAGTGCAGATAGAAGTGAATTTCTTGATAGAAGATTGGAACATAAGAGAAAAGACAAAGGAGAAGTGCTATGTTGTTACAAGTGGGACGGGTATGGGCGGAACCATAGAAAACATTGGCGATCAATCCTTCAATTGATGCCCAAAAAGAAACATTGTCGTATTTATGTACACAACATAGACCGATCGAATTACCAAGATCCCTCCCCAGACTTGCGAGCCTAGAGTCCACCCAGTTAGCACACCGAGACGTATAATATAGGAGCGGGACACAACACACCGGAAGAGCACTGGGGCCTCCCAGTTCCTTCTCCAATCCGTTGGAGAAAGTACGAGGAGCGCTGGGCTTATCAGGGTAGTAATAGCTCACAACACCACAGAAACCAAGGAAAGTTGCGACGAATACTCCCAGGTGGAAGAAGCCCTTGCGGGCCGAGACATGGGTATATTGCTCCGGGCTGAATACACCGAGAATCTCATTCTCCTCATGCACCGGTTCGCCAAAATTCCGTCGTTCCTGCTTGTCCCACCAGTCGTTACGGGGGTCTCTGAAGGCTCGCTTAACGCGGGGAGGGTTCTCGTAGCCGCCGTTCTGTGTAGGATATTAGAGGGAGTCGATCGAGTAGAACCACCGCTACCCCAAGCTGTATAAACAATCATACCTGCAACGGGTCGTTCACCTCAGCGGCAGCGAGGGTCCGGGCTTGTGAGAAGTTCGCCCGAGGGGCAGTATAGCGAGCGGCCACCTGAGGAAGGCGCCGGGTAAAAAGCCGCTGGGACATCATCTATCGTTGTCGTCAGCATTGAAATCTCACAATTTGACAGTGCCCAGTAAGCTACCCAACAGGTAGGACTGACCGTTTTGTAGGCAATGTGAGGGCAAAGAAGTCGCAATGGCAGGCAAAAAGGCTCAACTGGCCATGGGATGAGTGGACTGGCGACAGGCAAATGACGGGGTTCGGATTAACTGGAGGTTTGCGGAAAGCGTCGTCGCCTTGGCACCTCAGGCACAAAGACGGCCGCGCTTACATACTCGGGGACCGCCTCCTCGTCACAATACGAAAAAACCACATCTTCAAGCAATTTCTGTGACCAAGAGCTTTAATCCATCACCACTCACGCTACAGTTTCGATAACTATGCCAAATATTTGGTGGCATATTGACTCACTCCTAGCTATCTGTTGATGCCAATTTTTCCCCTTCCGATCGCGTCTTCGCTGGGAAAACTGGGGTCAACTGTGAAGAGGGCCCCTGTCTCCGTGGTTACAAGACATGCAAAACGGCAGTCCGAATGGCATTTCGCACCAAAATGAACGCGTGACCCCCGGTCTCGAAGCGACCACGCACGAGATTCCTTCCTCCGAACGTCCTATCGATTCTGCGCATCCCGATTTGAACTCTTCCGACGACAAAGACACCGAAACCGCGACTGACACGCCCGAAGGGCCTCCGTCGAAAAGGCGAAAAGTTGCCGGCGACACCCCTTCTCGTCGCTCATCCTCTCGGGCGGCATCGCCGCCATGGAAGAAAGCTGGGGCCGATGGGCCGACCTCTTTCCTCCAGGATGGCAAACGCAGATCTTCGAGAGTTAATACGGGTCCCCTTGAATGCCAGACACCAGAAAAGCGTCCCACGCGCGGTACCCCAAAACAAGGCACCAAGCAGAATGTTTCTGGCAGGGGCAGGTCAGTCGCGGCATCGCCCTTGTCTCTATCTGTTTTACATTCGGAGATGAATGGGGGGAAGCTTCAAGGTGGCAATGCTGCGGTCAACGGATCCCCGAGGACCGTAGCTACAAGGAGGTCGTCTGGTAGACGCAAACGCTTCTCGCAGTCACCAGGATCCAAGAAGGATCATGCGCGGACACGGTCTCAAAGTTCGGTGTCTTCTCAGGTCCCTCGGCCTTCTGGCGTGGGCTACAACGACTCGAGCACGGTCATCCCCGATACAGCAAACGAAGCAGACGAGCTTGGAGCAGACTTGGCAGATCTACAAAATGGCGAAGGGGATGAGGAGAGCCAGCATACCCCGCGTCTCCGATTCAAAGTTAAACGACCCTCTATGGGTATCTACCACCCCTCGCACGTCGTACCTCCTCGGAAATACAGTTCGTTTAGGGAATGGATGGAAAGTGAAGATGGAACAACGCGTGATGGCGCGATTCTCTCGCCGGCAGCTGCACTTGAAGAGGCTCAAAAACGACGTCGGATCGCTGCGGCTGCGGAACCGGGAGGTTCTTTGAGCTCAGATGTTTGTTCCGCATACCTCCCTGAGCAACAAGAAGAACCCCCACTGCAGTACTCCCATCAAGACCATCTCGTGGCGCACGCGTTGTATTTCAAGAAGCTTCTTGACCAAGAGAATAGGCGTCACCGGAACACGGCGAGGCTCTTTGCGCAATGGTGTGCTGATGCTTGGAAGAAGCGCAACAAGGACCCGGAGGATATCATCAGAGAACAGCAGGAGGTGATGCGCGGGAAGCGCAAACAACTAGCAAAGGATCTTCAAAGGATGTTTGATCTAGCACGGGCGGAGGTGGATAGGATGCGTCTAGCGCATTGGGAAGAAGAGCGAAAGGCGGAAGACCAACAGGCCTTGGATCGTGCGATAAAACAGTCTACGATGCTTTTTGAAAAAAGGAGGTCAGAGATCCTTGGAGAGACAGGCAGCGACATTCCCGAATCGAGTGATGATGAGGATATTGAATCGAGTGACGCGTCTGGCGATGAAGATGGCGAAAGCAACATGTCGTCTACAGAATCGGAGGGCGAAGATGAGGATGATGTGGACGATGACGAGGGCCTAACAGCAGAAGAACTTCGACTCAAATACGCCAATCTCCGCAGAGCCAGCCATGATTCGGATCGCAGATCGCTCGTCTCGAACGAGACAGGTTCGTCCGACAATAGCGATGCCTTGAACCCCATTGACGATGTGGATGATGTTCAATCCCAACCAGTTGAACTTGACGAAGTGGATCCGATGCTCATGGACGATAGCGAAGCGTCTACCGATATGGACGACGATATGGGTGATAGCGATGAAGACAGGAGTTCGAGCGATGTTGACTCTGATGAAGATGCCGAGGACGAACTAGGCCTGTTGGGCTTCTTTTCCTCCAAGGAGGTAATGCCAGATGGTGATCTGTCGCTCAACGATGATAGCATAGTTGAGCATAGCGACGATGATAATGCGAGGATAGTGTCAGCAGAAGATGAAGAGGATGATGAGCCGGATGACCCGGACGAGGTCTCTCTAGTCCCTAACGGGCCAGCTGGGACGGAATCGATGCCCCAGGACATGGTAGAAAAAGACACCATGGCCGATGAAATGGCCATAGAGAGTGAAAGTGTGGACGCTGAGACGGCAGAAACGACAAAAGCTCCTGTTCCCGATAATCCAGCTTCAACTGATGTGCCGGACGAAACTCTACATACAAGTCTTCCCGCAGAAGCTGATCACCGGCATGAAGGTTCTCAAAGTGGAGAGCACTCTAGCGAAGCATCCCCGACCACCCTTGCTACAAAGCATTCCGAACCCGAGTCCGTTTCATCGTATGAAGATGCGACAGAGAAGCCTGCACAGACGAGTGAATCTCCTGCGCCTGGGATGAAGACACCGGTACCGCACTTGCTCCGGGGAATTCTAAGAGAGTATCAACATTTCGGCTTGGACTGGCTCGCTGGTCTGTACAATAACCATATCAATGGTATCCTCGCCGATGAGATGGGTCTTGGTAAGACTATCCAGACAATCGCCTTACTTGCCCATCTGGCTGTGGAACATGGGGTCTGGGGGCCGCATCTAGTTGTCGTCCCGACGAGTGTCATTCTCAACTGGGAGATGGAATTCAAGAAATGGTGCCCTGGTTTCAAGATCATGACCTACTACGGGAACCAAGAAGAGCGCAGGCAAAAACGCCGAGGTTGGATGGATGATACCAACTGGAACGTGCTGATTACCTCCTATCAACTGGTCTTGCAGGACCAGCAAGTTCTGAAGAGGAGAAACTGGCACTACATGATCCTGGACGAAGCGCACAATATCAAAAACTTCCGCTCACAGAGGTGGCAAGCTTTGCTTACTTTCAGGACGCGTGCTCGACTTCTACTCACCGGAACACCGCTCCAGAACAACCTGACGGAACTTTGGTCCCTCCTCTTTTTCTTGATGCCGTCTGATGGCGATGAAACCGGAATTGAAGGATTCGCGGATCTGAAGAATTTCTCTGAGTGGTTTCGACGTCCAGTAGAGCAAATTCTGGAGCATGGCAGAGAAACGATGGATGATGACTCAAAACAAGTGGTCACTAAACTCCACACCGTCCTCAGACCTTACATCTTGCGCCGCCTCAAAGCCGATGTCGAGAAGCAAATGCCGGCAAAATACGAGCACGTGGTCTATTGCAGGCTGTCGAAACGCCAGAGATACTTGTACGACGGTTTCATGTCCCGGGCGCAAACTAAAGAGACCCTTGCATCTGGAAACTATCTGTCCATCATCAACTGCCTGATGCAACTCCGCAAAGTATGCAACCACCCGGACCTTTTCGAGACCCGTCAAATCTCCACGTCATTCGCGATGCCTCGATCGGTGGCCACCGAATTCGAAATCAAAGAGCTTCTTGTCCGTCGACGGTTGCTGTACGAACATCCCCTCACACGGTTGGATCTCGATTTCCTCAATCTGGTGCCAATCTCACGGGAAGATATTTCTCGGAGACTAGCGGATGATAGCACAAGGCTTATGGCTTATGGGCCTTTCAATCAGCTCAGGGAGCGTCAATATCATCGCACTAACTGGAAGATGGACTTTGACGGCTCCACTGTTCAGTCCACCCTTGATCGTTTAGAGAACGATTGCCGGAAGACTAGGATGGCAGAGCTCGAAAGGTGCTTGTATTTCGAGTCAAAGCGCCATGGGCGTCGCCCTGTCTATGGAACTAGTCTGATCGAGTTCCTCACGGCAGACAGCAAACAACGGCCGGCCTTGAACGGCCCATTACGGAAGCATTCTTTGTCGGACTGGCTGTCTAATCGATCGAGTGTCATTGCATCAATGATTCAGTCCATCGAGGAGCGGTCTCTGAATATGGATGGTTACGTGCAAAGATTTGCCTGTGTGACACCAGCGGCGGTTGCGTCTGGCATTACGCAGGCAGCGCTGACTCCTATTGAGACTCGACACCTCACCAAGAAGGAGAGGTTCCCTCCCCATGATCCTTTCCACGAAGCTCAGATGCGCTTGTCGATTGCGTTCCCCGATCGGAGATTGCTGCAGTACGATTGTGGCAAGCTGCAGCGGTTGGACAAGCTCCTCCGTGACCTGAAGGCCGGGGGTCATCGGGCATTGATTTTCACGCAAATGACAAAGATGCTTGACATCCTCGAACAGTTCCTCAATATCCACGGGCACAGGTATCTCCGGCTAGACGGGACAACCAAGGTCGAACAGCGCCAAATCCTCACGGATCGATTCAACAACGACGATCGCATCCTAGCATTCATCCTGTCCAGCCGATCCGGTGGTCTCGGTATCAATCTCACGGGTGCCGACACCGTTATTTTCTACGACCTCGACTGGAACCCGGCGATGGACAAGCAATGCCAGGATCGGTGCCATCGAATTGGGCAGACCCGCGACGTCCATATCTATCGCTTTGTCTCCGAATACACCATTGAATCGAACATCCTTCGCAAGGCCAATCAAAAGCGGATGCTAGACGATGTCGTCATCCAAGAGGGTGAATTCACCACGGAGTATATCACCAAGCCTGCGCCTGAGATCGAAGGAGATGAGTCTCTGGAAAGGCAAGACGAAGCCACCGCGGCTATGGACCGGGTGTTAGCGAACCGGGTTGGCGGCACTGCTCGGGTTTTCGAACAAGCCGAGGATAAGGAAGATATCGACGCAGCCAAGAACGCCCAGAAGGAGTTAGAACACGCGGACGACGGCGATTTCGAAGATAGGAGCGTCTCGCAAAGCACGCCCGCTCAAACTCAGGCTCCCACTCCTGTCGCAAATACACCCGACGAGGGAGGAACTCCTGGGCCGCGTCTTCTCACCGCGCCTGATGCGCATGGCGCTGACGAACCGGTACACGTGGAGATTATACCAGCGCATATCGACGAGTATATCTTGCGGTTCATGCAATGGAACATGAAGGACGAGCCTCTCGTTCTGCCAGTCGACAAGAGCAAGAAGAAGTCCAAGAAGGGCAAAGAGCATCGTCTCCGCAAGAGACGGGCTTGAATCGGACCAGCCAGTGCCAGCTAACTGAGCAATGTCTTTTCGCTGATATATGACGGGCGCAACTCCCTGATAATGTAATTCTATCTACCTGTTTAATTCTCTTTTTACCGTCTTGATACCTTGGGTAAGCATACGTGTGTTTGTGTGTTTGGGTTTGCGAGTGTGTGTATGTATGTGTGCATTGTGTGTGGTGTCTCTCCTCTCATCCTGAAAATTGATCGATGGGAAACTTGCAAGCGAAGAAACCAATTGTCATTAGCAGGCGCTTCTTTTTCTCTCTCTCTTCTTTTTTATGTTTCTCTTTTTGCATTTGGCAGGGAAAAGAACGGGGGCTATATTGACTCATTTGTGTTCTTGTTGTGTTTACTGGCCCTCTCTGTTGTATCTGGAACTGATTGGATGATGTCCATATGGGTTCATAGATATGAATCAACTGTAGTTTTTAGCTTCTACTTTCTTTAAAGATAATACTCTCAATCACATTGCCTATCTGCTGATGAAGGGCAGGTAGAATAGTCTGTTGTCTACTCCGTAGGTATCTTCGCATTCATCTCTTACATAGATGTGACGAACACATATAGAACAGTGTAAAAGCTATGGCTGCAACAAATTGACTGTCTTAGCAATTGTACAGAGATAGTTAGTACGTACATCTGACATGCCTCGAATGTTATATCCAGAGATCGTGGCACAGAGACAAGTCGCGGTACCTTTCGTCGAACAGCCAATGCCGTCCCTGTGTCGGTGATTTATCCGACCCCAACCTCGGCACGTCCAGACTGCGCGGGGAAGACATGTATATTAATCAACCTTCAACAACCAACTAACTGACCAACTACCGGTCAACGCTTACTACTTTGTCATTCTGTGTCAGTTATTTATCCAGCACCGGTCTCAAATATTAGCCCCTTGCTACACCACATACCTCCTATCTCATCGATATTCGATTCCTTTCCATCTCTAAAACGCCGTGCTTGCGGAGATACTGCCCCCTGCGGCTTGCCATCTATCTAGCACTTTCTTCGATATCTTGTTTACAGGAATATACCCAACATGCGCGCCGTCCAGGTTAAAGAATACGTCAAGGTAAGTCGTCACACCCACCAAACTCCACAATACGGACAATCAGACTAAATCAATTGTTACTCCAGGGTCCCCTCGACCTAACAGTCACCACCCTACCGACCCCCCCGCCCTCCCCAACCGACTACCTAATCGAGATCCACTCCGCCGGAACAAACTTCTTCGACCTGCTCCAAATCCAAGGAAAATACCAGAACCAGCCCCCGCTACCGTGGGTCAGCGGCGCCGAATTCGCCGGCACCATCCTCGCCGCGCCAACAGCGCCCAAGACGACCCCGCGCTTCAAAGTCGGCGATCGCGTCTTCGGCGCCACGCAGGGCGCATACGCTACCCACGTGCGCGCCCCGGAACACACCCTCCTCCCTGTCCCGGCGGGGTGGAGCTTCGAGGACGCCGCGGGCTTGTTCGTCACTGCGCCGACGTCGTACGGGGGTCTTGTGCACCGCGCGCAGGTCCAGGCCGGCGACTGGGTGCTTGTCCATGCTGCTGCTGGCGGGGTCGGGCTGGCGGCTGTGCAGATCGCGAAGGCGAAGGGCGCGACGGTGATTGCGACTGCTGGGACGGAGCGCAAGAGACAGGTTGCGCGGGAGTTCGGCGCCGACCATGTTATCGATTATCGGGATAAGAGCTGGCCGGAGGAGGTGAAGAAGCTGTGTGCGCTGCACCGCTCGGGGAATGGGAAGGCGGGTGTCGACATTGTTTATGACCCTGTGGGCATGATTGAGGCGAGCCTCAAGTGTGTGGCGTGGAATGCGCGTCTGCTGGTGATTGGGTTTGCGGCGGGGAAGATTGAGAAGGTTGCGCTGAATCGCGTGCTGTTGAAGAATGTTAGCATTGTTGGGCTGCATTGGGGTCAGTATGCCCGGCACGAGACTCAGACTGTGGGCGCTGTGTGGCAGGGGATTTTTGATCTTGTGGCTCAGGGGAAGTTTAGAGGTACTGCGTTTAAGGATGAGAGCTTTGTTGGGCTGGAGAGCGTCCCCAAGGCGCTGCAGGCGTTGGGGAGCAGGGAGACGTGGGGGAAGGTGGTCGTCAAGGTCATTGACGATGAGGCTGCGAAAAGCAAGCTGTGATATGGATGAGGCGACTCATCTATAATAACATAGACTAAATATGACTACGCCGTACAAATGATGAAATTCCACCGTTGAAACCCAAGCGGGTCTATATTGTCTAACACTAAGATTGTATGTATTGATATATGTAGGTGCGCAAGGAGTCATGCTCTCGTATGGAACACGGGAGCAGCATGAACTATGAAGGCCCTGACTTACTCTCGCAACGTCATTGGAATACCAATATGAGCTCCGAAGAGCTCTACAATCCAGCTCCAGTCGGCCACAGCCACAAGACGTGAAATGTGAAGACTGTCCTTCAGAGAAGGGTCCTTGACGAGGCGCCTGATCTTTCTCGAAAGAGAGACCAGACTCTGGAGACAGCTGGATTATAATGTTGCAGTGGAGGTGTATATGTACTATAGGATAGACCATCACATTTGAGCATGGATATTGTAGTCTGCCGAAATGGAATCTCATATATTCCAAGGGGAGTCGAAGGGAGAATCGTAATTGCATCATTAAACAATTTGACACGGCCATCTGGCGCGATGATGATCCCTAGTCCCCGAATAACCGTTCCAATCGTGCCATTGTGGGCGTTCGATTCGACTTTCAAAGTGAGCACTGAGTGAGCACTGAGTGATGAAGTTTGTTTTCCTCCTGTTTTGACAACTTCTCGCTTAATATATTAGTCATCTACGCTTTCATCACGTGTGATAGCGATAAGATAATGCCGATTCCTATCGATCAGTCTTATCTCTATCGCCGAGGAGAAAGTCGACTGTGGTAGCAATATTGTCATAGACAACGATGTCACCGTCAATTCGGCTGAAACTCTATGGGCTTTGCTAATATTAGGATTGACAAGCCGTCCCGTGAACAGGTGGCAGAGGTCAAAGCCCTGCGTGGCTAATCTTCTCGTATCTCAAGTGCCAATCAGTAATAAGCCTTCATACCTGAGTTGGATACCAGCGCGCTTGAAGCCAGCGCCCGGAAGACAAGAGGCAAAGACAAGAGGCACTTGATCATCGGTGAAGACAAGATCAACCATAGGATTTCTGCGCCTCCCAAGGCTGGAGCGCAACTTCAGGACCATCTTCGGAGTACACCTGTGTACACATGGAGTCAAAGACTGTGGCTTCCACGTTAATAAAGGGGGCGGGGCTCTGCTTACCTTCTCTTGGCCCTCTATACGAGACGTCCACTAAAACTCTAATAGTTATACCATGGTGTGTGGCTATGACACTTCATTGTCATCAATGATGGATCAACCGCTATACAGGATGTGTTGTTGCATGACGAAATAGTCAGTACCAGCGGTCACGCCGGGTAAATACCCCGTCTACATGTTGATTTGTAGGCTGGTTGATTGTCCACGGTACTAGGGTCGTCATCGCATGTCTTGCAAAACTCCATTGCGTGGCGCAGAGTCGTGGAATCATCCACTCAGACCGCCCATTACCGTGGCGCATTCGAGGCCTGAGGCTGCGCAGCGCGTCTAGTGCTGATAAAGGCGAATCGTGGAGGGCGCGGCTGGCCGCATGCAACTTCGATTAGAACGATCAGTCAATCTTTCCCAATTTCTTTTGGGATCAAAGGAGAATAGTCGGTTTTTTTTTACTAAATTTCGTTCATACAGGCTCAAAGACTTTATTCCCCGCTGCCCACTCTGGATCATGATAGGTCGCTGAAACAACCTCCCTGCCCAGTATTTCACGTACCCACTAGTTGATATTAGCATAGCCTATGATGCCACCCTGCTTTTTATTTCTTTCCTTCCAACTTATATCATATGAGAGTCATCAATTATATGGCATCACTTGCCAATTTTTCATGTAGATTTTTTTCTCTCTCCCTCTCCCATTCTCTCTTCCTCCTCCCCAATCTCGGTCTATATTCATCGTCTGGATCCAACATACACTAGTAGATCTATTCTTTCACCTTCCCGGTTTATTCGCATTACTTCTATCCATTGTCGCATTTCACCCTCACCCACCAATATCTCTTGAAATCGTATCCGACAACATGAAACTTCCATCCGCAGCAGCGGTTTTCCTTCTCCTCCTCTCCACAGCGACGTCTCTCTCGGTACCCCCCTCAGACTTGGCTGTTCGAGACGTGGAAGTTGCGCCAAGAAGTGATGAATACCCAGATCTGGAGAAGCGACGCGGCGGCGGCGGACGCGGTGGCGGCGGCGGGAGCAGTAGCGGCGGAGGTAGTGGAGGGCGCGGCGGCGGCGGAGGATCAAGCAGTGGTGGCAGCGGAGGCAGTGGAGGCGGTTCGTCCTCAGGGGGGAGAACAGGGTGAGTGCTGCAGGCATGCCAAATACGATCTCAAACCGCTAACCACATGTCTGTCCAGATCATCCAGTAACACCGGCGGCGCAAGTCGTGGTGGCTCCGGCACAAAGCCGGCGTACGGTGGTGGAGCTTACTACGGAGGCGGAGCGACAACCCCTTATGCGGCCGGGCGACGCTCACCTCTAGGATTAGCACCGTTTCTATTGCCCGCGACAGCACTGGCCTTCTTCCCGGGCCTTTGGCTATATGGCGCATACGCTTATCCCTACAGTCACCCGTATCACTACAGGAACCACACCGACAACAAAAATGAGTCGCTCCCGGTGGTCTGCCTGTGCGAAGAGCATGCCGAGTGCGGATGCGATGATAACGACAAAGACAGCTATTACCAGTCGCTGTTCAATGGAACAGAGCCCAAGAACGGGAGCAACGTCCGGGTGGTGGAGGTCAATGGCACCGAGAAAATCTTCATCAACGGGACCCTGCCGAATGGAACAACGTCAGACGAGTCCGAGCCCGCTTCATCGTCCACTTCGTCATCATCCGCGCCCGGTCCTGCGGTGGCCATGCTACATTTCAGCGGATACTGGGTCATGGTTGCTTTGGTGCTTAGTAGCGTTTATATGTTGTGATGATACGATGATGATGATGAAAGCTCGGCTTATTCGTGGGCACCGATATACCGTGCCTACGTTCCTCCCCGACATAATATGGTTCGTTTTCTTTGCTTGGGGTGGGTTCCTGTTTCATGAGATCGTTTAATACCCTATACAGCGTTTATTTATCACTTTCCTTACGGTTTGATTGCACGTGCTTTGGCTTGTGTCCTTTATTGTTCCTGGTTCCCTTCATATCCATAATGTTGCTGGTGCTTCTCCACCTCAGTGGAGTTTTAGTTAACATAACCCCCACAATGAACCACCCAAGAGTCCAAATGTCTTCCATAGTATCCGTACTCCGTACGGACTACGGAGTAGTTGCAAGGATGCCTATTACCTCGTACTGTCCTCAATGCCTACTAGCCCGGGATTCACCCGGCCTGAATCGAGAGCGGTTTCAAAAGCCTGCTAGTCTGTCGCAAATGATCAGATCGGCAACCCGCAATCAATTCTTCACTCCCTGGCTGATAAGTCTCCCCGGGTAAATGGACTAATAGGAGGGAATTGCAGGACACGCCGAAGAATCAACTAGCCAGATTAAGCCGCGGGAAATTGCCCGCGGTACATAGTTACTGCAAGATATGGAGTCGCGCATAGCAAGTAGCCCTAGCCAGGGACCCGCAGACCCATACTTTCCAAATCAAACTTCTCCCCTCTCCCTCTTTTTTTCTCTTCTTTTCTCTTTTGCTTGTTTCATTCATATATCAACTTCTTTCCAGCAGTGCTGTCGTCGCTCGTTTCTTTCTTATTCTGTCTCCACAAGAGCTGTCACTCGTTTCCAGCTCCATTCACTCTTTATTTTCTTGACTTTGCGCCGTTTTTGCCCGTCCAGCTCCTAGGTATACGGACACCACCGTTTTATATATAATACAATAAACTGCATTTTTATATAAATAATATCTCAGCGAAAGCAACAACAATCTCAACCAATCCCTCGCTGCCCGCTGCAACGTGTACAAGACCGGAGAGATCAGAAAAAAACCGCAAAGCTATCTTCCAATCCGAAACTTAGCTATATCCTCAACAATGCAGCTCACCAAAGCACTTTGCATCGCGGCCGCCGCTCTCGCGCCAATCGCGCTGGCCCAGGAACCTTCGGCGCCGGAGACCCTCACCTACGAGCTCCTCAAAGTCGCAGACCTGACCTCCTCAACCGCTGCCCCCACCAGCACCAGCACCAGCACCCCGATCACCTCCAGCTCCACCGCGACGCCTACCTCCTCCTTCGCGACGCCGACCTCGACTCCAATCTGGGGATCCAGCTCGTCCGTTGGCAGGACGCCGACCAAGTCTGCTTCTACGCCCATTGCGTCCAACTCGATTCCGCATACTGGTGATGCTGCGTCCGTGACTGGGTCCTCCGGTGTGCTGGCTGCTGTTGTGGTGGCTGCTGCTGGGTTTTTTGTGTTTTGATGTCGGCGGGGCTGGTTCCATAGATGGACAGGCAGATGTTTATATACTATGTACGGAGAACCTGGACTACTCTTCCCCAGACGGGACGCCGAGAAGCCGCCCGCTTGCTTCAGGATTCGCCCAGAGAGTCAGGTGGTCTTGTTGCATAATCGATATCGTGCGGTGTTGCTTGACCTGACTTGTCTCGCATTGACTAGATGTATATACAACGCAGCAATTCGCCAGCCATGCTGGTGGTGGTAATCAACATATTCAAGGGATTTATGAATCCGGCTATATGTTTATCTTCTGGGTCCGATTCATATAACGGCTCTCGTGGTTTCCCTTTTGCGCAATTGCACTCGGGTACATCGTATTAGGTGGGGTTGGTCACCATCAATATGATACCTTATCTTGTTGTAGTTTGTACACTAGGTTTCAGGTTACACTAGGGTTTTGCGTCCTTGTTGCGTCATTTCATAGTGGATAGGTATTACTTGTACTTGTAAGTTATAACTAATGGCTGCCTTTTAGAAAGGAGATGATGTAGTTATGATCAGTCTTATCAGTTTAGTCGACGGCTGTCTTATCAGTGTAGTAAACAAGGTCAAGAATGAAGATTTAGATCGTGATAATGCAACTAATTATACTACAGAGTAGGTATACAAGACCCATTGCCCCATGGAAGGGAGTGTGGGAGTCCAATGGTTTGTTGCCGTGTCCACACCGTATCCACAAGAATCTAGCCAGTGCCGGTGGCATGCAACATACATTTTAAACAATTGAAAGGGCTGAGGGGAATTAAGAACCGGTCAAAGAGCAAGTTACTCCTTCATGGTCGTCTCGTATCTGCGGAAGACACTTAGGTTAGCACTTGATACCAAGAGTCGAACAATGATGACATACCGCTTCCCTCGGAACGCCCAAAGACCCCAGTTCCCACATGATACATCATGTGGATCCAAGTCGTTGAGATCCCACCGCAAACTGCGGAAGATGTTTTCCCCAGGCTCGAGCAGCATATCGAACTCCCCGCCGCACTTCTCATGCACCCAGTTGATGTCCCTCTCCATGTCCCACTGTGTATAGCCCGTGCTGATGATGGGGACCTTGGTCTCCAGAAGCTGAGGGAGGGTTTCCTCCCACTCGTGAGAACTGGCCGGGTGACCGAGGCCAGGGTGGAACAGAACAACGCAGTCCAGGTACGGGTCAAACGGCTGGAAATATTGCGCGTTGTACATCGTGTGGAAGTAGTCGACATAGGTGGTGATCTTCAGCTGTCCACCGAGACGGTCTTCCACGATGCCGCCAAATGGATTCTCGGGCGTTCGCTCCGGTAGCGGGAACTCGGCGTCCCTGTTGGTCATGCTCTCCGGGCCAATAAAGATCAAGTGGATGAGAGAGCGCGGGAAGATATGGCTCAGCTGAAGCCATACGTCGCGAGGAAGAGAGGATTCGGCGCGCGCTCCTAGGATGAATAAACGGACCGGCGGGGCCTTGAGCCGTAGGCCCTGCATATCGACGCCTTCTCCTGTTCTCGGGGGGTGCAAGGTGTACCGCAATGCTGAAGGGATTCACAGTTAGCTCGGTGACTTGAGGGTTAAAGTAAGACGTCCGACAACTCACCACTGGCACTCTTAAGCCCCTCCGTCGTAAGCCTCCCCCCAGAGCGAACTGTATAAGGACTCAACTCATGCAAGACGCTCCCAATGGTCAACGGGTAGGTGAGCATCCTGGTGACCTGCCGCATGCTGCGATCATCATTGATAGCCTCGAACTCGCGAGTGTAGAGGAAAGTGTCCCAATTGGTCATGTTGACGACGTAATTGTCATCCTGAAGCCCCGGATAGGTAAACTCCGGGAAGAAGCGCCCGGAATTCAGATCGTGATCATCCTCGTTTATCTGCCTGATGGTCTCGCAGACCTCCAAATGGGCCTCGAAGTCATCCATCCAATGCTCCTCCGAACAGTAGATCGGAACACCGCAGTCAGGGCACTCGTGGTGGGAGTGGGCTGGCGGAGATTTGGCATCTTGCGATAACTTCCGCGACTCTGGATCGTGAGGCGAAACGGGTGCACGCGTCGGTTGGTGGCTCGGATGAGGGCAGAAGGCATTCTGCTTGATGAACGCCGCGCGTTGTCGGATAGCCGGTGCTGGAGATTCCGTGAAAGGGTGGAAAAGGTTGTTCGGTTTCAACAGAGCTCGAGTCTCCAGCGGATTGCTAGACGTTTCACGCGTTACATTCGGAGCGTCCAGCGGCGACGGCCGTTTTGTCTGCCCCTGGGCTTGTGTGGAGGGGTTATGGCGCCATGAGCCAAAGCTTCGGACGGAGGATAATGTTCGCCCCGGTTGGAATCTCTGGGCCTGCAGTCGAATTGTGGAGTTGCGGAACACTTGCAGGCAGCGCCCACAGGTATATCCGCCGGCCATGATTGAGTTCAATGGGAAATGGCGTAGTTGTTGTCGGTGTTTTCGCTTCTAACGCTGCAGCGGCCGGCTTTTTCTTTGCTCCGGAGTGAGACCCGGGTGGATCACGTGAGCCCGGGTGGTCATACGTTTACGATCATGATAGTGAATTAAGCACTCTATCAAAAGGAAAATAATCCTGGCTGTTCTAGCTAATTGCGATAGGATTGTAGATTTGCGTTCCAAATTTGAAATTAATTTGACATATGTCCGATAGTTGACGACCCTGGTTGAAAAGGCTGGCTGATATTACTCTATACAATAAGGTGCATGACAGATCAACGAGCATTTTCCAGCTCTTATCACGACAAGAATCCCCGGCCCCAAAAGAGCAATCCGTCTCTTAGAAGATATCCTCGCTACGACTCCAATCGTGAGCTTCCCGAGACTCCCAGTACTTCCCGTTATGAGCCCAGTATTCTTCGCCCGTGATCGGACATTTGGCTCGAGTGAACCACTGAGGCTGATACTCATCCCCGTTCATATCTCGCTCTCTTCGCTTGGATCGTTGCTTTTCTTCCACACGGTGCTTTTCCTCAGCGGCGAGATCGTACTCTCCCTCCTCCATGGCACGTTGATCGGGCCGTAGCCGCGTGTCAGTGGGCGGGAGATGTTCTTTCAAGCTTTCCGGGAGATCATTCAAAGTGATGACAAACGGTGTCAGGTTGAAGGGGATTCCAGCAGGACGGTCGTGACACTGCCACACTAGAAGCGTTTTGGCCGACTCTGGATCTTGGCCAGAAACCGGTGCTTCAAATCCAGGTGTATGGCGGGCATAGAGCTTGTCGTTCCAACGACCGCCGATGCTCCATCGGGGCGTTCCATCCCGGTCCACAGCCTTGCCAGCCACCTGATATGCGGACGTGGCCTTCCAGCCTCTTGGTTTGAAGTCCAGGTAGCAAACCTCACCCGTAGTCCAGTTCTTGATCTCCATCAATCCGTAATTGTCAAGTGTGGGATTGCCAGTGATGATGCCGATAACAGACGAGGTCACCTTCTTCCAGGTATAGAGCTCCTCCCCACCCGACACGGGACGCAGCTTCAAGAACCATGTCCCAAGAAGGTTGATGTCGAAGGATTTCCCGTAGAACTTGGATTTAAGAGCAGACTCGCCCTGTTGATGATAAAGTTAGTCAGAATTCAAAACTTGGTCGAGACATAGGCTGGATGCTTACATAGTAATCCCACCGTGGAGCTTCAGCCCATGCGGCACCGATTGGCGGGTGATGGCTGACTTGTTCCACGAAGAATCGATAACCTTTGTCCGGCCGGACATATTCGAACGTTTCGCCAAGTAGAGGGTTGAAGGGCTTCGCCACACGCCCAATGGTCGATGCATATTCACTCGCCGCATACGCAGCGACATATACCATACGCTCCATTGAATCCGGTAGATCGGCTGCCACGTCAAGAAGATCTGTATATTCCAAGTCCTCCGCCACTCGCTGGAGCAACGAAGTTGGCTCGTTAAACGAGACAGGCAGGGTCATCTTGGTCATATCCTTGCCGATCATAGATTTCAGGATTCCCTGGAGTAAGAACTTTTGTTAGATATATTGCAACATACACTGAAGGAACGTCTTCACTTACCCACAAAGAGATCTTTGGGCGGTTGTCATAATCCATCTTCAATCTGGTCCTGACCGGTTGTTCATATCCTTTGAACGAAGGGGCAATTTGAGTGCGTTTAACAGCCCGCAATTCGGCATTCCCATCCTCGGACTGCTCAGTCTCATCCTTGACCTCCGGCTTGGCGATGTTTTCAGCCTCAATCTCTCCAGCGTCGATAGCATCAAAGAATTCATCCTCATCTTCCGATCCCGATCCATACAAACTGCTGATATGAGAAAGAGTTGATTGCTTGCGCCGGATAGGTTCTTCGGTTGCTGGCTCATCGGGCCGAGAGGCACTTTCAGCCGTCTCGGGGCTATGAGGCTCCTCTTCATCCCCCTCCTTAGACGTGACCTGCACACGGGACGGGGTCTTGCTGATTGCGCGACTTGTGTTCGCCGAGTTCTCCAATGCTTCCTTGAGAGCTCGCTTCGTGCGGCGTCGTTTCTCCTCCGATTCGCCCATCTTCGATTGTAGTTCATCATGCTCCTGGGCAACTCGAGCCATGCTTTCTTCCCACATCTTCCGAAGGTATGCTTCCTTATTCAGTCGATACTGCCAGTACGAATCGCGGTCGCGGGAAATCTTGAGCAAATCATGTACAAGTCCCTTTAGGCTGCTTACCGCAGCTTCATATGCAGCAAGGGCTTGATCAACAGCCGGGTCGGCGAGAGTCACGCTCTGGTCTCTCGACTTTTCTGCTTGCAACGATGAGGCGACGTTGGCCAGAATGTCTAGCTGCAGTTTGGCTGACTGGGCAGTGATATTCAAAGCATCCTTGTCGGTTGTGGGAACCTCACGACTTGATGCATAGTCGCCGTATTCATCATCGTCGCCTTCTACATCAGGCCCAGCAGTCATCTGGCTAACCACTCGGTTAACCTCATTTGGTGCGCCGCCCTGGTCATAGGCACTGTATACAGAGCCTTCATCATCTCCGGCTGTGCTCTCTAGAGTGGTGCGAGACGCGTAGGTGCTGAGTCTCGTGCCACTACTGCTTTGGTAGCCCAAAGACGGAGGTGCAAGACCTTTACCATTTGACTTGGTGGGGGCAAGGTTGGGCGATTCAGATGGAGATTCTGGAGCTCGGCCTTCAACCCGGTCGATTTTGGCTTGGCGAAGAGCCTCAGCATGTTTCGTCTGGCGCTTCTCTTCTTCCTTCGCCTCGTCTTTAGCCCACTGGATAGCGTTGTTCAAGGTCCAAAACCAGCGCTTCGCTTCAACAACGTGGTTAGCCTTGAGATGATATCTGACCGACGACTTTCCGTGGATTTCGAAACGGGTCTTGTCTTGCGCGTCCATGTTGAGTCTCGCGATCTTCATGTTGATTGCTCCGCGGCACGCAGACCCAGCATCATCTGTAGAATGGAATGTTAGACACTTGTCAGAACGGTAGATCGGATTCGGCTTACCCTGATGTTTATAATAACTCAAGACACCATCCTCAAGTACAAACCACCGGAGCTTATAGCCGCTAGTATAGTTTGTCCACTTCTTCAAGTAGCCCCTCATCTCACGGGCATCCTTGTTGGCAAACGGCGCCTCACCAGTGCTAGCCCTGCCCGAGATACCTTGCGCCGAGTTGGTACCGAGTATGGCCTTTTCTTGGACTCCACGCTGTGCGATAACGGCCGCGGGTGACTTTTTCAGGATGGCACGCGTCTTATCATCCTTTGTCACGTCTTGTGGTAGCTTGCCTTTCTTGTCGCGGCGAAAGGGATCGGCGCCGTGCATCAGTAGAATTTGAATAAGTTTCGTGTCTCTTTTCCTAGCTGCCTCATGCAACAAAGTCCCACCGGACTGAGATGTCGCAGGGTCCGTGGCGAAGTCAAGACTGTTGATATCCATTATCCCCTCTACTCGGGGTTCCTCCAGTACTTTCTCCAGTTTCTCATGATCGCCCTGCGACGCGAGCGACTGGATTTCCTGGGTTTTGGCATCTATGAAGAGAGACCTTGCGAGCTGGAGCTGTTGGAAGATCTCCGGAGTGCGTGCAACGTCGAGGGCGGTTTGACCTTTGTAGTTAACGATCGAATCGTTGACAGAAGGGCGGTCCAGTAGTTCGCGGACCAACGGTCCCCTCCCTAGCTGGGCAGCCAAATGGAGAGGAGTGTTCCCATCTCGATCGCGACCATTTATATCAAGACCATCTCCGGAGGACAGGATATACTCCACAACATGTGGCTCCGCACACTGGATGGCCAGGTGGAGTATCGTCGTGCCGGAAAGGCTGTTGGCGCCTTGGGAATCGTTGATCTCCTGGATGGCTTTTGAGATAGCAGTAGTGTCACCACTCCGCAGGATCTCGAAAAGCCGGAACGTCCGCACAGACTGATCGAGGGACACCTTCCCGGCTTCTTGATGAGAAACAGAAGCCGGCCTCTCGGAATTCCCACCACTCTGGTTGGAGCGGATAGGCTCCAAGGGGGCTTCCGTTGGCATGGGTTGGGCGTTTGCCTCTTCGTGAGACATTTTGGGGTTGGAGCTGTGGATGGCGGGGGATGCCGAGGAGCTGTCCAAGGGAGACGTGGCGGATTCGAGGGGACCGTGTTCGCGACCGGTAGATTCCCCGTGGTTATCTTTAGACTCGTCACGAGGGGGGAGCGCAGATGCTAGCGCGCTTGGGGAACGGCTATGGTGCCTTTTAATTGGTAGTATTAGCAAGACATCCGACAAATCCTGAATGACTGGGGGGGGGGGAGCTAAATGAGGCTTTGGTCGTTCTATATGAATCCCGGATGTTTCACTACCCCGCCGGATACGATGCTCTAGGCTGTCCAGACCGTTGGGGAGGTTTTCTTTCTTGTTTTCTTTCTTTCTCCATCCCATCAGGCATTCAAAGATATTACCCCGCGACCTTAAGCTCCAAGGTATCAGAAATGTGTGTTCAATGCGGCCAACTCACTCTTCACCCCTTTCCGTCATCTCTTCCCCACTGTAGGAGAGTCTTCCCAAATATCGAGCAACGATGCCTTGGGGAGTCGACGCAGACAAAGACAAATCAGTTCGAGGATCTTACTTTCGATGTAAGAAAAGTGTTGTTTGCGGGGAAGGATAAGAAGTCGAGATGCGCTTGTCGAAGGTCTGTCGTTTTGATCCGGAGAGGGGATCCAGTGCTGATCATGTTGACTTGGTGACGCTTGTTCCGCGCCTTGGCAGCTCCACGGGCACATTCTATGCTGGCTAGAATTGGTACAACTCAATATATAGGAAATAGAAGAAAACGAGAATAATCATGAAACGGAAAGAAAGAGGGGAAATGTAAAAATAGATAGTTCAACGCTATGGTACATTTCTCGGCGATTATATTCTAATAAGCTTTTTGTATATAATACAGGCTACGCACGTCACAGCTGTCTTAGTATGTTCAGGCATATCCAGATGCAGGGGTGATTAATTGGCGTGTCCGCTTACAAGGACAATGACACTGCCCAGTTGTCGCCGGATGTCCTCATTGTCAACGTCATGGGTATCCTCGACCTCACCCCACATGTCGGTCTGCCAGCTGACTTCCAAACTGCACGCTTCGGCCGCCTCTTCGATACCGAACTTTTTCTGGCGCGTTTGTTGAAAGTGACGGAAATTTTCACTCCATTCGGTGACAAGTCGGACGGCCACAAGTAAACTTTTCGCCGCGAGCACGCCTCTCTCAAGAGCGGCCAGATCGTAGGGTTGCAGGTCCCGAACCCATTGCTGAATGATATCCTTCGTGGCTTGAGACTGAGAGGCAGGGAAGATACTGTTCGTGTCTAGGATAGGTTTGATCTCGACACCGGGCCATACTTTGGTGCTCAGGAAAGCCATTGTATCCTTGGCAATCCGTACTTGAGCATCTCGCAGGCTTTCACGCTTTTGGCCATTCTCATCATATTCGTCGAGGTGCGCCTCTTGCTCTGGTACCCAGCAGAGCAATGTATCGGTTTCCAGGTAGCGCATCGCAGTCTCCACAATTTGGTCGCGTGTGGTGTGTTCCCCCCGCTTATCCTCCTGTACGATGTCTTCAGCGCGCGCAGTAAGCGACGTCAACGGAATCAAATGGTTTTTCAACGCCTGTTGGGCAGTAGTCATGACATCCCACTCCAAAGCCACAGCATTTGCAAGGTGCGGTTTCGTGGACGGGATAGAAAGGATGTCTTTTTGGGGTGTCCGAACTGGTCGAGTGTCTAGTAAAACCCGGTATTCGCCTTTCTCTAGAGTAAGAAAAAAAGAGAAGTTAGCACATGTACCAGGATTCAAGAGAGCGGCGCAAGCTATAGCGAACAGGAAGACATACCCGGTAGTTCCTGAATGTCAACATTTTTCCAAAACCGCTTTTTCAAGGCCGAGACATCAGGTCTCGTCGGTACGATTGGCCTCCCTTGGCTGGGACCTGGAGTTTCTTGACGGGTGACCTTCTCTTCAGGCCCAGATGCAGGCGATGGGGCTTTCGGAGGAGGGCCATGGGCGGTAACAGGGTGGGCAATAGCGGCCTTGGACGAGGGCGAGTGGAAAAAGTGACGTCCTGAAACTGCGCGTCGTGATGTCCGCGCCACCGACAGGGACAGTGAAGGAGAGGCTCGTGATAAGAAAAGCATTGTGCACGGACAACTCAGCAGCGATTGAAGTTGCTGATAATCCTCGATGTATATATTTTGATCCGGCGGAGATTGTAGGGGAAATTACCTCTGTTGAGGGTTGCCGTCGGAGAAAATGTCTCTCCCGCGGCGGGTTGACTGTCAACATAAGCAGATCCCGATCCGCCAACTCTGTGGTACTTGGGCGCTCTTCGTACTATTTACTTTTATTTACTTTGAATGTAAGTACTCGAATATACCAACTGTTTCTTACTTTTTCTTTTCCTACAACTGTCCTCTTTTTGATCACAATGTCTGCTGTCTACCACTTCGTGCTTATCGTCTAATCTCGTAGTTCTTGGCTTTCTCTCACTCCTTCAAATGCTTCCAAACAAACCCTACACCCCCGTTACTCATCACATCGACTAGTTAGTACGCGAGAATTTAATCGTCTTTGGCAGATAAGTTCATAGTAAATATCAAATATTAAGGATTAATCATAATTAGATCCATAATTAGTACCGTAGCACAGCAACACAACAAGAAACAAGAGGCTCCTTGGAACGCGAATGAGCCGCCAGCATCAATCTAAAGATTAGAACGATCAAACCCAAAAGAGGTTGAAGCCAGAGGTATCGAACCCTATGAAACACAGCAAAATTTCCGCCCATGCTTTTGTAATTTACAAAACCAGGAGAGAAAAAGACATTAAGACTTAAATGAGCAGGGAGAAGAAGAAAGAAGAGGGAAAGGGAAAGGGGGACAAAAAAAGGGACAGAACAGAACAAAAACAGAGGATTGCATTTTGGGGTTGGCATGCGACAGGGAAATCTGATGTCGGGTGGGAAGCAACCTGATTTCAGTTCTGTTAACCCTGATTGCCGGAGGGTGCTGAAAGACTCGAAAAGACACGCTAAGTGATGGAGCAAAATGGAAAGAAAAGACGAGAGATCAGCGCCATATAAAAAGGTATGAGTAAGCACTTGGAGCGACGAGATCGGGGGGTGGTATATCGCGAGATCAATGGAAAAGGACTAAAGATATCTAGGACCTTTCGAAGGATTCGGTCGGTAAATTTTCAAACAATGTGTCATGAGGGCGTTTCGTCGTAAACAGTGGCAACCAAGAGCCTCAGAGAATGATTGAGTCTAGTCAAAACAGATAGCTGCGGATCTGTTTCGAAAGCTCGCATCATTTACTAGGAGCGCGACTTGGTGCCAGAGTTCAAAGGGGGGTGGAAGCAACGCCGTGGCATAGGTTGTCGCCCGCGTAGTGCCCCGAAAGCCCCTATTGCGTGATAAATTTAGGGTGGTATGGTTGCTTCATACGATCAGTATCCGTCCGCTTCTTCATGCGTTCGGCGTCATAATCGTCGGCGCCATCCCTTGTACCCCAGGTGGTCTATAATAAAATAGTTAGTTTTCCTGACGTCAAACAAACATACGCCAAAAGGAAAGAAAGCCATAGGACGGTGGGGCAAGATGGCCGAGAGGGTCAAAACGTCACAATTTGAGTAGGAGACCACAAGGAAAGGGAAGTAGGGGGGGAGAAACGACGCGGGTAACCCAATGGGGTTACGGGGCGGGTTGTGTATACAGGGGGTTCAGAACTTGAACTGATAGCCCCCCCCCCCCCCAACCATCAGTGCATCCAAGCGGGGAAAGGCAAGTGTTGAATCAGACAGGTTGGGAAATAGGGGACGTCTGCAGGGAAGAGTACCGCCAACTGCATACTAAAACGGAGACCACCAGAGATAGAGACTTGTTACGTACCACATTGAGTGTTAATACCGCGTACATCTTGATCCCCCCGTGGAAATAACCAAAAAGTATCGACACGGGTAGGAGTAAGAAGTCGACCGGAAAGCGGATGTAATGGCCAATGAGCTTGATGAATTTGCTGATCAACATCCAAGCACCAAGTGCTTGCATTGCAAGCGTGTGGGAAGGCTCATCCCATGGTGCTGTCGCTTTGTGGCATAGCAGTAGCAGCAGCAAATCGCCCAAGAGGGCCGGAGGCGCCAAGGTTGTCAGGTGGACGGCATATGCGCTCCAGGGTTGACGACTAAATCAAACGTTAGCGGATGTACGACCGACTTCGAACTTTTTAGACAATGCTATGGGCGTAGCCAATCCAGGCCTATCGTCCACACATAGACTATGCTGGCATATTCCAAAAAGGGAAACATGTGTGCCCAAACAAGGGAAGAAATACTTACTACCAAATGTGTTTTTCGTGGAACATGCTGGTAAGGTTGCTTCTCCAATTGCTCCGCGACCACCGTGCACACTGTTTGAGAAATTTCTGGTTGTCTTCCAGAGTGGTCAAGACCTCGGCTTCAGGGTGGTACTGCATGAAAGTTTCCCAGCCATGCGACACCATCCAGCGGGTAATGAAATTGTCATCGTCAGCATTTAGCTGGTATTTACCGAACCACCACTCCTCGTTGGTAAAGGCATAAGTGAAATCTTCGTCTTGAAGGATATTGGTCTTGTATGCGACGGTACGTCCTGACATACAAGGCAGACCGCCATCAATGTGTGTCGTCGCTGCGCAATCAAAATTTCTTCGCTCCAGGTACAGGGCCCCTAGAAATCCCCAGATACGCTGAGTAAACGTAGGCGCGACGGCGCGGCGCAGGCGCTGGCAGGTGACAACACCTCCGTACCGCTCATCCTTCTCGAATGGCGCCAAAATCCAAGGCATTAGAGTGCGTGGCCAGCTCACATCGTCGTCGGCAAAGATAGTGATGGCCGTTCGAACCTCTGGGATGGCTTTCGTCATCTGACGCCGCTTGTTCGGGTGGGTGACGGTGAAGAGACGGATTCTCGATTTCGAAGCCGGCATCAGGCTCAGCATGTTCTCGGCCTTCTTTCTATTCGCCTCGATGGTGACCAACAAAAGCTCAAACGGATGATTGTCAAGGATACTCCGGATTGTCTCGACCAATTCATCGCCGCAGCCTTCCAGAGTAGGGACGATAACCGTTACATCTTGCGCGGTGAGTTTGGGGTTCTCTGGCTTCGGGATGGGCTTGAAGGACCAGAAGGAGATAAGGTTCAGAACCAGACGAAAATAGCGGTACAGACTGCGTGGGAACGAGAAAGGCACAGTTAGCCATGCATTCACGGAGACCCGAATGCAACAAATCCGGGTATATAGTGGTATGGTGGTGGATCTTTGAAGGGAAATTCGTATACTAACAAAAGGGCGATAAACGCTCGCATGAAAGGGAATGCCATGATACAAGGAAGCTCAAGACCACGGTCTTCTTTCTCCAATCAAAGAAACCAGAATCCTGAGGGTCTTTACTTTTCCTCCTTGTCTGCCTGTCTTTGTTTTTTGTTTTTTGTTTTTCGTTTTCTGCTATGCCTTGTCCTATTGTCGAACTTGAGGGAAGAGGAGCCGTACGCAAAGCCCACAGAGAAACGGATGGCAGCACAGAATTCTCTCCTGGTGACAACCCGGCTGTTTCCTTAGGTATAGCTACTATGAAGCTAATTGGCCGTGGAAGCAACGGGGACAACCTTGGGAACGGAGTGTACGACGTTTAGGGATAGCCAGAGAAGGTGGAAGACGTTAGGGAGTAGGGGAAGAAAGAGAAAAAGGGAATCGAGAGGAAGCGACTTCAAGATCTGGGAGTCAAGTAAAACGAGAGAGTTGAATAAACGAATGTCAGAGTGCTGAAGGCTCCTCGGTATTAAGTTAAAAGAGGCCTGGAAGGAGAAAACTTCCGGGATGGATTGGCATTTGAGAGAAAGCGAATATCGACAGAGATGCAGCATTGGGGACTTTTATTTGCTGCAGATGGAGCCAGTAGATAGGCAGGGAAGGCACATGTTCAAGGCCAGCAACGGACAATCCTTCATCGATCCAATCCCTAAAAAGGGAAAGGGGGGTGGAAAGTTACTACTAAGCTCCAGTTCCTTTGTCATTTTGCGTGTCATGCAGGCGTGTATTTTTGCCTCGTGCGTCAGAGACCCTGGATCTAGATGGACTTGAGAGAGGAATATTGAGAGTGGAGAAAGGATTGGCGGCGGCCCATGCAGCTACTGTGCACTGTGCAGTGACAAGGGCCAGCGAGTGGAGACCGTCGGTGGTGTGCGAATTTATCTAGCCCCTAGGCAATATGACGATACTTCGGTTTTTTTTTTATTTAGAATTTTTTTTTTTTTTTGTTTGTTTTTGTTTTTGTTTTTCTCTTAAGAGAAGGGAGGGGGGAGAAGTTAGCAAGTGGACAGGTTTTTTTAGCAGTGTAGACTAGTTAGCGGTAGTGGATTGTCTCCGAAATACTCGGGCTCGGAGCAAGCTGGGAGCGGGGAGCGGACCTCATCCCACACCCCCCTTCTCACCATCCCATTCCTACATCTCGTAGGTATTATCCATTATTGTGATTATTATTATGATCCCTACAGCCTTGCCCACATTTGGCGCTTTGCTTAAGACACATGGGATAACCCCGGAGATTCGTCGTCTCCGTTTGAAAGATCCTTGCAATGAAATATTACCATGTTGCCAGGTGGTTTTATTTTGTAAAGAATTGACTATATTGATTTGAATTTATACCCATGTGCCTAGAACCTACCCTCTTTCAATAGGGAAAAAAAAAAGGATAAATTCCGCAATGTATTGACATACCTTATGGCAAGTGATGCCGATGAATCTGTAGATTAAAGTCACTGAAAAGGTGGAATTCCTTTTATTCATCCACAAGATCGTTTAATTATCTTTTAGCGGGGATTGTGGGAGCGAAATCATCATCATCATTATTATTGATATTATTATTAGCTTGAGTGGAGAGCTCCTAACGCTGCCCCGTTGGTATCTATTTTATCAGTCCACACTGTCATTACCTCGACATACATACTACATATTACTCTGTACATGGGTATCTAACAAAAAATATTTGATAATAATAACCCCGTGATAATAGGATTCTAATAAGATATATAGATAATAAGATCATGAATATATCAAGCTGATAAGAAAGATGGGGAGTTCGCCATGCAAGCTCTATTCCATTAACGGCAGAGCATACTGGGAGCTAAGGCATAGTGGTAAAAATCCCACCCTATCAGACTCCCCAGGAACCTCCGATCAGGATAAGGATAATATACCGGCAACGAAACAGGGATGAGAAAAAACCATCCATAGTCGTCCGGGCGAGAGGGGCGAAATGAAAAATCATGTGCACCATCCCTGTTGAATCATCCGTCTAGACCTCATGATTCTCTTCCTTTTCTTTTCTAGGCCGTCTGTCTGAACCTTTAACTCTACGTGGTTTTGTGTCTTTGGTGTGTCTGTCTCGGCTATAAGTTATAATACATGAACCCGTACCATAGCAGAAAGAGTAATTCTTTATTACGTTGATATGACTGGCCAATCCGTCCATTTTTTATAATATGGATAAATAGTATTAGAACGTCTTCTATAGGAGCCTGGCATTTTCCCTTTCTCAGTTCCTTTTCTTTTCCCTTTTTCCTCGTTGGGTCTATTGTACATCGACGGGGCAAAAATACGATGGACGAACCTTGTGAAACTACCTCCTTCGTACTTGTCGACACTAAGAAAGTATGCCTGGATTGGTTCATTCCCGGTGTCACCGGGTTCTTGCCCCAAACAATCATTACGAACACACGATCAATGTGAACTAGGGAGGTTAATAATAAATAGAGACCAGAATTAGTGGGTATACAAAATATTTGCCAAGGCTTGTATGGCACTGGAAGACTTCGCTTCGACCAGGAAAAGGAAAGTACAGACAACGATGTAACAGTTATTTGTAGTCGTTTACTCTATATATTGCAGTCTCCTGGGTTACTCTCAAACAGTGGGTAAGCAGACAAAGCCATTGTTTGTCAATTACATGGGGCGCATACTACTCCATGTTATTATGTTCATATATTATATGCAAGAATGGGTTGGCTAAGGCCTCGAGCCAAAAACGTTCAGTGTCACGGTGATCCTAGCGGCGATCTTCCAACCACCTCTCCTTGCGCCGCTTGCGGCCTCATGCAGCTCACAATCAGTCAGCCACTAAGCACTCATGGATCACGAAGCTTTGGTGGGGACAAACAGCTCAGATGGTGCCATAGGCTGGGAGTAATACGAAGTCGCGATCAATCTCTGGGATGTTATCAATGATGATCGAATGAGGCATGCAGTATATTATTATAATTCGTATCTTTACTTTATGCCATAACACTATTAGTCATGCGCATTCGCAACAGATGAGACAGTCTGTAAACATAAAGGGATTGTGATGATGGACGACAGGTCTATTATAGTCCTTACCACCAGAAGAACCTTATGATAGTGACCGCATGCCATTTGTGATGAGTGCCGGCAAGGTTCTATACTCATGGTAGGTTTCCCTGGACTCGGACTTATCAGGAAACTTGTTATTCCGTCCGATACAAACGGTATCTTTGTTCTTTCATAAGAGATAAATATAGAATCCCAGTGTCTCCGATAGAGCATCATCTACTGATTTGTTGTCTATGCGGAAGAAGCGTTACAGTCATATGGACAGACTTGCAATACAGGTAGAGAAGTACCTAGTTATCGTCTTTTCTCCTACGCACAGGCCTCAGACCAACCAGCAAGGTGACAGAGGACTAGTAACCCGAAATGGAATCATCATGCATCTGCAGTGTTCAATATGACGGCATCACCTCGCCCCGTTGAGAACCAAGCCACACACGACGTGCATGACTTCTTAGCTAATAATCTGCACAAGACTTGACCTGATTAACCTTGATATCTGGCCAGGCCGAACTATTTCCACAGAACAATTCGAAGGTTGAATTGTCTCGGCAGCTGGCATACGGGGGTGGTTGCTACATGGATGCTAATAGCCTTAGGGCTGCTGAGTAGTTCTTAAGTACCTAGGTAGTACCTATGTAGAGGTACCTGGTAAGGAGGAGTGATGCCATCAACCATGTACAGCGCTGATATAATCATAAAGTAAGCATATTGAAAAGGATCGCCCATGGATTCACCTGCCTACTACTATTATACTCCGTACATTATCATGATCCACCAGAGACTATGTGCTGTAGTTCAAACCTTTCTCCTGCTCACACATCCAGTTGAATCATATGCCAATATTCATTAAGCACCCACAACTCTTCGCTAACACACGCAACAAAGCATATCCCGGGCCGGTGTAGATAGAAGGTACAGTTCAAGTACTTTCAGTATAGACCATATGTAGGCTGCCCACCATATTCAGTGGTGGCTGCAGAAGGTAATTTAATCTCATGCAGCTTACTTGAATAGGAAGTGTGCTTTACTGCGTTCAGTCAGGTCGGCCATTGTCTACTAGTACACTACGGAGCAAGTGTCGGAGGCTAGCAGACATCTGCTCCGTAAGTTCCTGGCCAGGGGTGGGCAGCAAGTAATCGCTTCCCCATACTCTGCGGGTTTGAGTCTATTTGACTAAGTTAAAGACCGCCGCACGAGCCAATACCTACTCTGGACGTGTCATATGCACGAGAAGGTGACTATGATCTCATACTCTCGAGCTGAGGAAACTGGTGTACCAAACCATCAATCAGTCGTCTGTTGCAGATACCTGGTAGTGAAGCGAATCCTCACTAACTCAAAAAGTACCTGTACAGGAACTAAGGCAATAGGATCACTACCCCGATAGGTAGTACCCCTGTAAGGCGTTTATCCTGTTCGAGGCCTTTTGTCCAAAGTACCAAGACTAAAAATAAACAAACCCATTAAGAACTTGTTTTCGTACTAATATACCATACCCGCTTCCTGACTAGGCAGTTAGCTTGCTCTGCCGTCTAGGATTCTTGCAAGGTAAATTATTAACTTCAGCCGGGGCTAGTTCGGTTTAGGCAACAAGCCTTTCGCGCGGGCGAGCTGTTTTTTTGACGGGAACCGCCTCAAGCTCCTCGGTCTGTACAAGGATGGTTTTATAGGCAATGTGCATTTTCTCTCTTCTTCTTCATCTTTTCTTCTTCATTTTTTTCCCGGTCACCAAATCTACCACGTTGACTCGCTATCTTAGTATTTCATTCCATTAGGAAGGACAATGAATCTCGTATCGTTGGAGGTTATCTTGATGTTCTTCACGGGCGAAACAGACGCGTATCTCGGCTGCACGGACTTGTATTTGGACTACACCGAGCTCTCCACCCACACCCGGGAATGACCGAGGATCCATCGAGGCACTTGCCGAAAGTACCAGGTACTAAGCTACCACTCCGGAGTCGAGCACAAACCTACCGGCAGCAATATGCGTTTAATCTCTGAATTGTTCCCTGGCGAAGCCACTCCATTTGTCGGGTTTGGCCGCGTACTCCCAGGTAAGTCTTACTGCAGATAGCCTGGAGAGGCTATCTGGTGGAAATAGTGGCTGAGAAAACTCCGATATTTATTTATTTATTTACCTTTTCCTTTATGGCTAGCTAGTCGACTATAGTTCCGGTGGAGAATTAGGAAAGACTGTATTACGCCGCGTCTCGGCTCCGATCCCAAGCTATTTGATGAAGGAGACAATCCACTGTCAATGCGAGAGTAGCGTCGAGTAGTCTACCAAACTTCCCGTTCATGTCACAATGGGATCTCGGCTCCATCGTCTAATGCCCACTTTTTGGTCCAAATTAGTCCTAGTTATTGAAGAATGTATGACCGTGGACGGCAACAGTCTCGGTCTCTGCTAGCCGACATGATATTCTAACGATCGCTACACATTTTACGACTTAGGGCGAAGGGCTCCATACGCGCTATCCGGAGATGACATGCAGTTTATGTTGTCGATCAGGACGCCAGTCCTTCCTTTTTCTTGTTGTCTGTTGGTCATTTCATGTATTTATTTCACCTTGTTACTTATCTTGCTTGATTACATTATATGGTTTCCCTTGTATCGTATTAACTATACTTTCTCTGTTGTTTCCTGTCAAATCCCTAAACAAGATAACTTAGAGACTTAGTAGTGGTTCTCGAGCGAATAAGCCAACCAGCGAGAATAACACCGTCGTCATCATCATTGAGCGTCAATAAGAGTAGTGGTACGAATTCCGGGGTCTTCTAATCTCGGGCTCTGGACGAATAAACCCGCATCCGGGACGGCTCGTGAACAGTAACCAAATTAGTGATAAATATTCCGATAACCAAGCGATGATAAAATCAAGTTGTCGGATGAGAAACTCTGATAATTATTCCGTCTATGGGGGCTGCACATGTGGCAGGATCGGACAGTGCACAAGCGCAAACCACTGATGATCGAACTACTTCCTGTTCCTACTGCTTTCAGGACGGGATGACGAGTAATTATTTTAGTCAAATCTCAATTACCAGAGACCACGTAGCCCATATATAACGGTTACATATCAATGTATGTAGGTAGATACCTTAGTAGGTAAGTTCGTACGGAAAAGTGAGTGCTAATTAGCCCGGCGGGGAATTCGCTGGCAAGTCCAACTCAAGTACCCGTCCTAATTGGGAGTGCTCTCTGAACTCCGAGGCTCACGACTACTGCCTACTAAGGTAGGTACTTGGTACTTTGTCCATCCCACTAGTAGCAGGCGGTAAATCGTTCCCAGGTCCTTAGCTTAGATCACCGGTTAGTCCGAGCTCGTCAACTTACCGTACATGGTAAGGTGAGGCATACGGAGAGGTACGGGCTACGGAGTACGTACCTTGGTACCTCCAGGAACCTAGAAAATAGTTCGAACCAATCAATCCGGCCGGCCAACTTTCCCACTAACACCGTGGAGTACGTGTCCGGGCCACATTAATACTGAGCTATAGCATTTAGTCAGGGAACCTGACAATGATAATGGAGACCAGAGGGCAGAGTGCACACAATGTGTACTGTAGGTAGATAGAAAATGCGTGCTGCATATTGTACTTGTTGCTACAGGCACAACTTCTTCCGCGCTAGAGGGAAATAGCCCAGGAGTGGGAATATGCCGGGAGCTGGATTGCACACAAAGTAGCAAGATCATCATTTAATGTTGTCTGAGCCCTACCGTCTTAGTCATGTCATTTTATTAATTTTATTACCACGTTGTTTAGCTTTAATATGCGTAGATAATTCTCCGCGTAGCATTTCATTTATTAAGGGTAACGGCCATCAAAAGAAATATACCCAGTCGTTATTAGTCCTTCCACTACAGTACATATATTAATTATTGAAGAAATCTAATATCAGTTTTACACAGTGTATAATAATAAACAGATGATACTTCCATAACTGGTTGTGATCGGATGTGGAATGGGAATCTGTTATGGGGCCGTGTTAATGTCTATTGATGGCGCTTGTGGGGTTACCAGAGATTACGAATTATGGACTCCATTTCTCCGTGTACCTATAGTGCAGTGGCCGGTGGGCTACCTGAGAGTTGTTATATTCTCAGCGATGCGCATTTCATGGGATGAATGAGGTGGAGTGAAATCGCCCGCGTGGGTAAGGTGATTGGCCCTACTAACAATAGTACCTCAAGCACAACGCCCGTTAAGGTAGGTAGTCAGGACGCCCTGGGAATTTAGTACTAGAAAGACCAGACCAGCCCGCTTGAGACGTTCGGCTTAGAAAAACTTGTTGTCAGCACGACCTAGGCGATCTAGCTAGTGACATCGCCTACTGCATCTCATATGCAGCTAGGCAGCCCTTCCCTCCAACCATATCAGGCCCGTGTTCCCACAGTCCCATTTTCTCTTGGAGCTAGTTCCCTCCCCCCTCTGTCTGCCGGGGACGGGGGGGGGGGGGTAACTCAAAAAAGTATGTCTGTTTGAGGTAATAACCAAATGAGCACTGTTCAGAAGAGCAGAGTTGTTGCGCCCTGGCTGACTTCCGGACTCTGTCCAAATCCCGCTTGGGGTCAATCATTACTGATGCGAGCACTATATCCATTCCCCCCCCTAGTATCTCGATAATTTCAAAAAAGCGTAATGATAGATTGCACCCGTTGGAGGTCTGATAGACCTTGTCCATTCCATGGGTCGAGACCTCGAACGACCCGAGTGGGGAAATAACAAAGCACGACAGAGCAGGCATGATAAACACTATGATAACGTTTTCCGTGCCTCGTGACCTGCTTCGTAATCTTTTACATGAGTATTCCAGGTATTGCATCCCAGCACCACGTATAGGATATTCTCTTCACTTGTGCGTCTTGAGATAGGAACAAAAAGGAGAGTCAAGTTATAAGCATACACTGTTCAAGTTGATCGCACTCCTATCTATAAACGCGGCAAGTGTTCCATTTCAGGTCTAGGCCTCATAAAAGTGTATATAAATAAGGCCTCAAGCCAACAGTGAACCACATACAATACGACCTACAGCCATGTTTCAGATATCATCTTTTACCCCGGCATTCATTTAGAACCTAGACATGGTGCATTTGTATAATATATATATATATATATATGTCGCGTGGTAATTCTAAGACATTAAAAGCCATGGCCACTTTGGAACAGCCACCTTCGGTCCGTTGGCTGAGAACGCCGCGTGTCCCGCGCCAATGTCAGATATGGCGAAACCTACGTCTTTCTGTCCAGGTACATAATGGCCCGCCTGAATAGCATTGAAAATGTACGTACAGGACGGCAAAATTATAGAGCATGTCTTGGCCAGAGTGCATCTCTCAGCCTGCTTTGTCGTTCCGGTCGACTCACAGCATAAGCACATGAGGTTTGAGGCGGAAATGCAACCCACACTTCCCCCCGAATGCACTAATGTATATGTACTTACAGGGAAAATCCCGGTCGGTCTCAAGCTCCGTTTTCTAGAAGGTCATGATCCCTAGGCCGTTCCTCGAAAGTGGCAAAGTCGGTTAACCCGAGCTGAGCCTCCCGTTTCTCTTTATTTCATTTATCTCCCCTGCCCCCCCCCCCCCCCCCGGCGAACACACAAGTACTAGTGGATGACACCTGGAATCCCCCATTTGGCATTAGCATCTACTCCTAGTACACTCTGAAACAAAACATATAACCGGGAGCTTGTCTTCATTGGCTTGGGTTTCGGAGAAGAACTGTTGCACGCCGGTGCAAGTTCATCCGGCCGTACGCGGTGATTTGCAACGTGACATTCTCAACAGCACTTGCTTGGCATGAGCCCCATCCCTGTGTATCGCAGGGAAGTAAAACATGGCGCCTATGCCGAGGCCATGCCTATTAGGGCTTCCATAGCCATCGTACATCGTCAAAGGAGACTTCAAAGTCGACTCCGCCGAATAACCCGATAGCGCCGTACAGGTCAAAGTCTCCTTCGAGTCCCGTGATACCGCCGGACTCCTGGTCGACTTCTTCGTAAAGGTCCCAGTCACCTGATTTCTGACCATTTCGAGTGAGGAACACTTGAGTTTTGAGCTTGTTGGCGGCGCTCTCTACTGGTAGACTGGAATATGCTGGAGGGTCCGGGGGACTGAATGTCATCCCCAGGCCAATAGTCTCGCCTATGGCAAATTCGCGTGTGAATTCTCTGCCACCCCAGGAGTCGTTGACAAAGCGACATCCATCGTCGGAGAAGACACCGAGGCTGCCTCTTTCCCAGCCAGGGGATCGCCACGTGGGGTACGGCCGTGCTAAGAACCCGACCGACATCCCACTTGTATCTGCGTTTCCAAATCCGGGGCCTGCTCTGAGTCCAGTCAACTTAACTTCGAAGTATATCGTCTTGCTTTTCCCCGTCACCAACGGCGAGTCTTCGCATGCGAAGTAAAGGGGTAGGTGCGTTGATATCATGCAGTCACCGCTTCCATCTCTTGTCGATCCGGTCCAACGCCTTGTGGAGACGGAGATGGTCCCATGGAATTCCGCTGGCGGCACGGGACGGAGATCGTGTCTTTGTACGCAATCATAGACGGGAGCCGATGGCCGAACAGGCCTGTATAGCGGGGTCTTGTCACAGAATTCATGGGCACGGTCGGCGTCGCTGGTGCTAGCATTGCCGCTGTTAGAGAACAGGAAGCCTGTAATCGGTGGTGGAGGGAACGTCGTCGTATCAGGCACAGCTTCTTGCCAGTTGTGGTATGGTGGAGGCTCCGACTCCGTCCCCACAGCATATTCATAATCCGGGGGAGGTTGATAGCTCGGCGGTCTTGAGTTAGAGCTGTTGGTATTGTTTGCCATTGTTGATAATCTTCTAGATCAATATTATACTCACTGGTAACTTCACTGCTTGTACCCCGTGTATAAGGTGTCGATAGGAATCGGCCTCAGAACGAGCGCGCCGGATGCGGATGCTTTGCCAAGGATGACAGTGCGGAGAGTTGGGCCAAAACGAACTTAGTAATGTAGCAAACAACTTGCCAAAGAACTTCTCCTGCTCAAACTTTATCAATATATTGTATATTTCCAATCGCACTTAGCCCTGGACATGGGTATTGTTCAGTGGTGATCCTGTCGTCCCAGGATCATTCCATCTGAATTGATACTGTACTAAATGCCTAACGACTCTTGGGTTATAGTAGCCCGAAGGAAGGCAATGAGACTTGTATCTTGAGTATACTGGTGATACTCCTCGGTACTAAGGTGTCAGCTGATTATCGGGTAATATCCTGATTTTCGCATACTTGTATACAAGTGAAGTGGCAAAAGACCGCCTGTGGGAGGCGATTGTCTTGAATCTGTATGTAGTAAGCTGCGGGCAGTGTTTGTAAATCGACCATTAGATGCGAGAGAACGGACTATTGAACTATACATATCACATTTCTTATCCATTTTGGGTATTTGAACAGTCTACAACCAAAAGTTTCCGTCTAAAATCCTGGATAGATGCATACATTTTTCTACGCGACTTTATGTTTTTACAGAAAAAAACAGAAGAAAATCCAGTTCATCAAGTGGTTGGCCACATACTAGTCATTAGTTGTCTTGGATGTTTTACATCATCCAATAAACTCAAGGACAAAAGCAAAGGGATATCCTTGATACGATGGTAAATATTCCAATGAAGCCCAACCCAAGGCGGAAGTTTTATCATCCACTGCAGTGACCTGGCAGTCTCAGACATGCAGGTGATTTGTATGTACCTTCTCCATAAATACCACAGTAGCAGTCACACCCTAGTATTCTTCTAAATTTCCTGTTTCTTTCTTGGTCTTCTTTGTCTTCTTCTCTGCACAGCATTACAAATTGTGCTATTTTTGGTACTGTTTGTTTGGATATGATATTCACGTGAGATTATCACTTTTACAACTCTCGAAAAGTGAGATGTCTCTATTTCTGTTACACATCTAGCTATGATGACAAGTCGCCCAGTATCTGCCTAAGTCACGGAGATTTTTTTACTGCTAGGAATGCTACCTTTACTATGGATGGTACTGCATTGAACTCAAAGGGTCTTTCAAACATCAACGAGTAACAATCTTCTTTGTTCCAAGCACTTGTAACTCCCATCTCACCTGCGATACGTTGCCAATTGAGATCGTGACTCGCCACCATTTGGAGCCACACTCCTTCCCCGGTACCAAATGGACCAGCAAAGCCAGGCAACAATATCTCGCAGGTCGTCCCTTTCACGTCATATACAGCGAGTATTTCACAAAGACATACCAGGTTATGTAAGTACACAACACCCAGGCTTCCCATTTAGAAAGCTCAATTATGTCTTGCTTGAGCATGCGTGCCTAATGATCCTCTGAAGCAAAGACAGGGCGATGGCCCTTTGTTTTCTGAAAAATCTATATTAAATGTAGACGGCCAATATGGTCAGCAACGATTAAATGGACGAACAGAGAACGGCGCCAGCGCCCAATACCTCCCCAACCACTCGTCTTTTGCGAACACCAATGAGCGCGATCCCCATATGGACAATTCGCCAAGATCTGAGGCCTCAAATCGAAACAGCTCGCGCTCTAGGCGCTTTTCAATACCTTCGGTTTTCCAAAAAGCCATTGAGCGGACAGAGCCTTCGTCTTGCTCAAATGAGCCGGGGAGTTTGACAGCAGATGCCTATATCCCTCAGAATGGCAACAACACAGTCACTCAGAAGAACGAAAGGCGGGCAACAAAACGCCTGGAAGCAGAAAGACTAGAGCTCGAGAAGCGATTATCGAGACTCGAGGATGCGCAGCTAGCCCGGGGCCGTAGCCTCACGAAAGGGGAAACCCGCCGTCTGACGAAAAAGCAGCCGATACGCAGCTCGAGCAGGGCGTCAAGCGTTAGCACCGATGACAACCGGTTCTCTCGGAGGATCTCTTCGGTGTTTTCGAGCTCAAGGCACACATCGCGTTCCAGATCAAGCTCTGTAAATCATAAAGACAGAGGCTCTGTGGGACACGCGCCTGAAGTCTCTGTGGGACACGCGCCTGAAGTCCCCAGACTCCCAGGCGAAGAAGAAAAAGGCCACTTGAAACAGACGACTGCAAACTTTTCCCTACCTCTGCATCTCCCTGAACGACTTGGTGAAACTATAACGAGAACTTTCGTTACACAGGACAGTGCATCTCTCCCAAACCGTGAGAAGCTGGCTGAGTTGCAAAAAGTACCTCACTCAGAGACCATATCGCCGAGTCACCAAGAAGTGGAGGGTAGAAAGTCTACCAGGGAGACAAGAGACACCACTAGATATACAACTGGAAGCCAGATGAGGAGAGACGACAACCAAAGGAGGCCGACTGATCTTGACCGCAGCTGCTTTGCAGCGTCTCTTTACCTTGAGCAGGGAAACTCGAAACCCGATCGATTTTATGACAACCACCGACAGTCATTATCCTCACAGAACCTGAAGATTCCTGGAACAAGCCAAGCTCCTTCGGTCACTGCAGGAGCCAAACCACTTGCCCAGGATGCGCGAAGTCCGGTGGCTCAGCACAAACCAGATACGTCCAGACAAAGGGCTATCTCACACAAGCCCGTTGCAAGCCCGCGTTCTCATGGACAACCCCGAATTCTCAGAAAATCACCTCTAACAAGAGAGCACGGAGCTAACACGCCTCCCATTGAAACCAGACAGAAGGCTGTTACTTCCTTGATCCAAAACGGGGACAAAACAAAACTAGGAGATGCTACCCATAAGAGCACGGCACTCAATTCAAATACCGCTTCTCTTTTGCCCAGTTCGCTTTTGCCCGCTTCGCGCGCGCTTCATACCAAAAATGAACAAAGTGAAAAATATGCAGGCACCTGTCTCGATGCCAACGGACGCCTGGTGAACTATTCGCTGGGTCATGCAACTGATACGCCAGTGTTGTCGGACATTACTTCCTCACATTCACGCAGTACAGGGCTTTCCCAAAAGTCAAAAGACTATCCAAATGGAACGCCAAACTCTGGAAAAAATGTCCGATCTCCATATGACCCGATCAGGACCACTGATGAAAGTGTGGAAACTAAGACGCCACAGGAACGGCAGAGTCAACCAATTTATCAACTAAACAATGAGAGAACCGAGAGAAGGATTTCTACAACTCCAGTCACCGCTGATCAAGACGCACAAGAGCAAGCCTCACCAACAAGTTTCGTCAGTTGCAAATCAGGCCGACGGAGCAATTCACCTCCAACGACCTTGTACCCGAACGCATTATCCGTTGGCCATAATATCAGTGGTCCTTCTGATGAGCAACCTGGATATAGTACCAGCAAAAGGGATCATGTATCGAAAAGCGTCTCTACCAATGGCACTGGCAGTGGAACAGAAGCTGCGACCCTCGGCGCCCTAGAAAGTGAAACGCAGAAGCCAATTCAAGCCAAGGAACGATTCCAAGCCCGCCTAGTTGAGAAGGTATTCATTATTTGCTGCTCTTGTGAGGCCTGGCATAGCATACCACCTGGGGGAAACATGAAGCCTCCGGTTTCTAGTGATTCTGCTGGGTCTAAGAGCCATGGGGCCTCAAATATACAAGCCATTCCCAGTACGAATCATTTTTGGAAGCCTAAAATGGGCGCAATCGCCAAATCTCCGGCAAGCCAACCAAGTGACGAAAAGAAACACACAGCAAGTGGCCCCATGTCCAATGCAAGGCAATATTGTTGGTGTGGCCACCCGATCAGCAGTTTATGCTGTGACGGCTGGACTACTCTGGTCCATATGCGTCATCGACATCGTTGGCTCTAGTTGATTATTGTTCTTGTAGAGGGCAGCTCGAAAGTGATTCTTGTCGGACACTATGACTGGTTTATTCATGTTTTTCCTTTCCTTTTCCACGAGATGTGTGTGCATCCCTCACTGGAGACAAGATTTTGTTATGTCATCATACATGGCGTGTTGCATATTTTTGATGTGATAAGAAAAAAATTTATTCGGGATTTCTTTACTTCATGTCAATACTCAAAGAAATAAAGAGTAATACATTCTTTGACATACAAACACCTGCGCATTCGTATGCCGGTTCACTTTCCATGTGCCAAGCTTGCCGGCCCTGGGGGCGCTCCATTGATTAAGAGAAACAGTCAAATTCTCCTATTCGCTCGAGCGAAGCCAGACAAGACGTAGACTAGAATCCTGGTATAAGGATAATGAACTATATGATCATGAAAATTGCATAAAGCAAAAGCTATATCAGAAAGAGTCCAGGTCGTTGTGGTGGTGCGGCTACCATCCGATTGCCGCGCGGGATTACGCAACTAGTATAGTCCCTGTCTCCTTATCTACTACTGGGACAGAAACCTTTAGCTTTATCTATCTTCCCCATGTTCTTCGCAATCCCCTCTCGAAGCACACACCATGGTCCGTAGAAGAGGAGCCTCAAATGTCTCGGCGGCATCTTCTCTTCCTGATGGAAACCAGGTATTGAATTCACCCCATATGATTCATGATACAACATTAACCCTCTGGGTGTTGATGCGAAAACTGCCCACATGTGACCGAGGCCGAGTCTAATGCCTGTTAGGAGTTGGAGAGCATGTATGATTATCTGGCCAAGGTGATTCTCCTTGGGCCAAGTGGTGCTGGAAAGTGAGTTTGAATAATTGCCAAAACCTTTGTTGTTAGGGGCCACTGCTAACTGACGATGTTTACAGGTCCTGTGTGCTACATCGATTCGTGAAGAATGAATGTACGACTCTGAATTCTAGACAGACCCGTTCACATCTCAATCCTCTTTCTATACCAAGCCCTTTATAATCCTGGGTCGCCGGCTGGCTCACTCATACAATCTACAGGGAGGGTGCTGTCATCACCAACGATAGGAGTCGAGTTCGCCTCGAGGATCATTAAACTGGGGACAGGTCCTCGGCGAACAAGGATCAAATTACAGCTTTGGGATACCGCTGGCACAGAGCGATTTCGATCCGTCTCCCGGTCCTACTACCGTGGGGCTGCGGGGGCCATCCTTGTCTATGATATATCGTCGCATGCATCATTCGAAACTCTCCCTACCTTTTTAATGGATGCTCGTGCTCTCGCCTCCCCCAATCTTACTGTTCTGCTGGCTGGAAACAAGACAGATCTTTGTGCAGATTTCGTGCCGCATATTGAGCCCAGCGACGATGGATTGAAGCCATCGACGCCTTCCAGCACTTGCAGCAAACAGCCCTCTTTCACACTTGAGTCGGGGGGTGGCTCAATACGCTCTGTAAACCATTTAGGAACGGGGACAAGGATGACAGCAACGTCTGCACCTCGTGGTCGCGAGGTCAGTCCGGAAGAAACTTCTCGCTGGGCTGCTAAATCAAATATCCCTGCTTCGGTAGAGATCTCTGCCCTCGCTGGAGAGGGTATAGATGAATTATTCCATCGGCTAGCCCGGATCATACTTACGAAAATCGAACTGGGTGAGATAGATCCTGATGATCCTCAGAGTGGGATTCAATACGGCGACGCGGCCCTTTATGGTCACACCACCAGTGACGGCTCTAGCATCCGGAGCCAAATGAGCATGGAAGACGATATAATCCATTTGCATCACAAGACTCCCAGGAGAGGTGCAACGAATTGGCGAAGCGGTGTGAGAGAGTGGGAAGATGTTTTCCGTCCGAGTGGGCCCCGCCATGGGAAAGACGGGGGATGTTGCTAATCTTTGGCTCTGCTTTTCACTCACTGAAATGGTTGAATTGGCAGATACGCAAGCCATTTCATGTCCACCTCGGGCCTTGAGCTCTACTTTCTCTCTTTATATCTCTTCTTGCGGCCTTTTCAAGCAATGCGCCGCCTTATGTGAGACATGCCTTTATGCAAGTGCAGCAGAGGTGTTGATATTCTTGTTTCCTATTGAATACGATACCCAAAGAATTGCTTTCATGTATCAATTGACATTAATATGACGCACTAAATATACGATCCGCGAACAATTTCCCACCTGACCTGTCTTCGTATATATTTTTACTCAATCCCGGCAATAAGAGTTTTGATGCCTTTCCCAGCCTTGACTTCCTTGAAGGCTTGCTCAGCCTCCTGGAATTTCACCGTCCCGGTGATCAACTCCTTCACGTTCACCTTGCCAGAAGAAACCAGATCAACTGCAAGCTTGTAGTCCCCGCTTCCATAACGGAAACTGCCCTTGACGTTCAACTCCTTGGTACAGGCCGCCATGATGGGGAATGTGATTTCGCTGCGACCCATACCGCCCTGGACGTAAGTGCCGCCAGTGCGGAGAACGTGGATGCCGGTGTGAACAGAAGGCTCGGCGCCCGATGCATCGATGACAACATCAGCGCCCTGGCCCAGCCCATTCTCCTCGATCATCCGCGCCGCATTCTCGGTCGCCGGGACCTTTGAAGGCTCAAAGACGGACGTCGCAGCATACTTCTTCGCAAAATCCAGTCTCGGCTTCTGAATATCGACAGCAACGACCTTCGAGGCGCCAAACGCCCTCGCCACCGCGCAGCACAGAAGTCCCACGGGCCCAGCCCCGAAGACCACCACCGATTGACCCGGTGTGACGCTCGCCTGTCGGACAATGTGGACCGCAACGCCGAGCGGCTCCATGAGCGCACCCTCAGACAGAGTCATATTCTCGGGCAACTTGTAGCAGAAATCCTCGGGGAGGACGTAGTACCGGGCGAGCGTGCCATCGTAGGGCGGGGTCGCGGCGAACGCCATGTTCTCGCACAAGTTGTACTTTCCGCGCTTGCAGGGCTCGCATCGACGACAGCAGACGCCGGGCTCCATCGCGACCTGGTCGCCGACCTTGAGGCTCTTGACGGCGGAGCCGACCTTGCTGACTACACCTGAGGATTCGTGGCCCAGCACCATGGGGTCCTTCACGATGAACTGTCCGATAGAGCCATGTTCCCAGTAGTGGACCTACATGCGATGGGCGAGAGATAGATTAGCCGGGGTTTTTTTTTCGATGGGGTGTCGGCGGTACGCACGTCGCTGCCACAGATACCCGTGAACTTGACGTCGATCAGAACATCATGGGCATCTTTCAACTCGGGGATCGGTCGGTCCTCGAACTTGACTTGGTGAATGCCCTCGAGGACGAAGGACAGGTTCTAGTTATGCAATCGTGGTCAGCTTCGATCTCGTGCAAGTCGAACTGCGTCTGCATTACCTGGCTAGTTGATTTAGTCGCACTCATCTTTGCGTATCTTCTGCTGCTGTTACTAGACGTGTGATATCCTCGATGCAACCCTTTGATAGCCCGAGTTGAAGGAAAGTAGATGAGAGGGTATAAAGCAAAATTTAGTTTAAATAAACTAGAGGGGCAAAGATACTGTGGGGTTCTACAGAACATATAGCTGTTGAATGGAAAAAGACCAGTAAAGCTGATCGGGTAGATAGGTAAAAGGGTTGATCCAGGCCCAAAAGCGAAACCTGCAACAGCTTGTAAGAGGTCTTCTTATCCCCCACCCCCACCTCCGTTTCCTTTTCCTTTTCCCCTCTTCTTCTTTCTCGTTTTCTTCTTTTTTTTTTACCTTCTTTCCTGTTTCTGTTTGTCTTCTTTATCTTTATCAGTCACTGCCTACAAGAAAATAAAGGCATTCACAGATAACGGAAAAAATGAAAAAGAAACGCATCTATCCGGTATACATGCTGAGCCCCTCCCCGCTCCACTACGTAATACCGACTCCATCGTAGGTATGGGGCCTTCTATTGGCCAGGATACACCCCAGCTCCGGCTTAAAAGCACTCGATTTAACCGGCGACCGACGATCGAGATGCTTATTTAGCCGTGGTGCTGTAAGTCATCCACTGCCCGGTTGATGTCACCACTTAAAGACCTTATTATTCAAGCACTGATAGATACTGTATTGATTAAACTCCCCATTGTATAATATATTCGAGAGACTCGCTATGGATTACCCGAAATCTTCACCCACTGCTCAATGATTATGATTCTATCTATCCATCAATTTCAGTGTTGATAGATTCTGTGTCCAGGGTATCCGGATAAACAGTCTTTTCGGGTCCAACAAAGTCGGGATCAATACAATTAGTTACTGTACCGCGAAGCTTGGTACGGATCTATTCTTGTTCGGTGCACAGGGTTCCATGCTGCCGGCATCCCGTGCGATGCAGGCTGGCTGGTCGGATATTCCCGATATCATACGCTCCTTGCCAGCAAAGTAGCGCTTTTGCATATACAGCTCGTAAATATTGGTTTATTTGAGACTGTTTACAAAGATCGAACTGTAGAGCTCAGCTTCGGCATACTTTTGTATTGTATCGGATTGCTGTGCCATACGTGCCGGAGTCCGTAGGGGCATACCGACGGTCTACCTTTGTGGTCATCGCGCTGTTCTCCTGTCAGTACAGAGTACTTTGTCCCACTAACGACAAGTATATGGGCCAAATAAAATTATGGAGGAAAAAAGTGCCCTGTTTGATCCGTATCAAATCAAATACTAGTGTATGTGAGTGTCCTCTGTACTATGTACGGCCCTCGGTTCTAGAGGATAACCGGACTCGGAGAAGCTCCTGACCGCCCGGAGCTGCCACCGCAATTCTGCCGTCACTATATCCCCACTCAATTACTTCAAGACAACCCGACCTCCTCCAACCCTCCCGTCAAGTCGCAACAAACTCGCCTAGAACCTCAGATTACCTTTCCCTTGACAGTCGTGACCTCCTCTCACCATGATCAGGGCTGGTGCGCTTCCATTGAGGCGCTCTCTGCGTGCTCTTGAATCCAAATCTAACTTTGCGCCTGTCATCTCTCACCTCCCCACGTCTCGGCCGAGATATCTATCGGCTTCTGCTACGCGCAATGTAGATGAAAAGAACGCCTCCTTCAAGAATCAACTATATGAAAGCACAAATCAACGGCTGAAGCGCGAGCGCGCCGAGCAAGAGCGATACCAGCAATATCAAACCCAAACGCAAGGTGGCCGCTATGCAGCAATGATGTTTGGTACGTCATCTCGCAGCCTACCTATTCACCGTGCTTCAGCGCAGAGCTCTATTCCCTCTACGTATTATACACATATATAGTTCTCTAATACACGATTCAGCGTTGGTCTTCTTCTCTAGCGGGGCTTATTACTTGGGTTCCATGAAACCTGCTTCTCTTCCGGCCTCGTCCACGACCTCGGTCTATGAGCTAGACCCACCAAAGCACAACGTCTCCCCGTCGAATCTCCAGGCCGCCTGGGTGGACTTTGTGGAAATCCTAGGAAAGGAGAATGTGTCGACGAATAATATGGATCTGGAAGCGCATTCCGGATCAGACTGGTCCTCCTACAGCCGGAAGGAAGACGAGATCCCGTTCCTGATCCTCTATCCGTTGAGTACGGAAGAAGTATCTAAGATCATGAAAGTGTGTCACAGCCGTGTCATTCCGGTGACCCCTTACTCGGGTGGTACCAGTCTAGAGGGCCATTTTGCGGCTACTCGGGGTGGCGTGTGCGTGGATTTCCGCCGAATGGACCAGATCTTGGAACTTCACAAGGGAGACCTTGATGTTGTTGTGCAGCCAGCCCTCGGCTGGGAAGAGCTCAATGAACGGTTGTCTGAGGACGGCCTGTTCTTCCCCCCGGACCCAGGCCCTGGTGCCATGATCGGTGGTATGGTTGGAACTGGCTGCTCGGGGACCAACGCCTATCGCTACGGAACAATGCGGGAGTGGGTCCTTTCTCTTACGGTTGTCCTTGCGGACGGAACCGTAATCAAGACGAGGCAGCGACCCCGCAAGTCAAGCGCTGGCTATGACCTGACTAGACTCTTCATCGGAAGCGAAGGAACACTCGGCCTGGTCACCGAGGCGACATTGAAGTTGACTGTGCAGCCCAAGAGCCAAAATGTTGCTGTTGCAAGCTTCCCCACGATCCAAAATGCCGCAGAATGCGTAACACGTGTGGTCGAGCAGGGCATTCCTGTGGCCGGTGTCGAGATCCTCGACGATGTGCAAATGAAATGCATCAACGACAGCCACACTACGAGCCGACAATGGAAGGAGTCGCCTACCCTCTTCTTCAAGTTCTCCGGAACACCAGTCGGAGTTAAGGAGCAAATCAGCATGGTCCAAAGCATTGTTTCTTCTACATCCGGCCGCTCATTTGAATTTGCCCGCGGAAGCGAGGAGATGCGGGAACTCTGGAGCGCTCGGAAAGAAGCGCTTTGGAGCGTCATGGCCATGAGACGCGGCCCTGAGGATCACGTCTGGACTACGGACGTGGCGGTCCCGATGACCAAGTTGCCTGAGATCATCGAGGCAACCAAGAAAGACATGACCCAAAGCGGTTTATTAGCAGGTATCTGTGGCCATGTCGGCGATGGCAATTTCCACGGTAAGAATGCCCAACCTTCCTGAAGTATAAAGCAAAGAAAGAGAGGGAGAGAGAGAGAGAGGAAAGAAGATTTACAGTTGCTAACCCTGCGCTCCGTGCAACCAGCGATCATCTTGTTCAATGACCAGGAACGGAAAACCGCCGAAGCCGTCATCCACCGGATGGTGAAACGTGCGGTGGAACTGGAGGGCACAGTGACAGGGGAACACGGAGTCGGTCTCATCAAACGTGATTACCTTCAACATGAACTCGGGGAGTCAACAGTAGATGCGATGCGCCGAGTAAGTCCCATAACTCCCATACTAGTGTTTAAGCAGCTGGACCGCTAACGATTCTAATTACCGCTCCGCAGCTCAAATTGGCCTTGGATCCGCTTTGCTTGCTCAATTCCGACAAGGTTGTTCGGGTCCAGCGGCCTAATCCGGGGGAGATTAAGGAGTGGTGATTACTTAAATGCAAAATCCGTTCAGTGTGGTGTCTCAGAACAAGTGGTCTGACGTTCGAAGAGTGAAATCAAGTACATATATAACATTGTGAGATACCGGCATCTAGCCAACAAAGAGCACCAACAAAGATTTATTACGGGCCTTTATAAATGTATATCTCTTGTAGCGCAAGATGGTCTGTTAGATAAATCATTGGATAGTTTAGCTATCCAATATATAAACGCATAACATGATCATGTTGTGTACTGCTGCAAGAAGCGCTATGTATGACTAGTACTCGTAATTCCTGGACCCGGATTAGTAACGCCTCTCATAGCCATATTGGCCCTCACTGGACTCGTTTCGGCCATAACGCTCTCCTTCGTAGTCTCCCCGCGAGCCGTACTCCCCTCCCCGAGAGCTGTACTCATCTCCACGGGACCCGTACTCATCTCCACGAGACCCGTACTCCTCTACACGAGACCCGTACTCCCCCCCCGGGAGCCATACTCTTCTCCGCGAGAGCTATACTCCTCTCCCCGAGAGCTGTACTCATCTCCGCCATATCGTTCACGGTTTTCATTCTGGTATCCGTCGTAACGGGGCACATCGTCACTGGTTTTTGTCAGTGGCCAATGAATTGTGGAGAGAGCGTGGGCTGGGTCTGCTTACCGCTGCGGGCGACCGCTATTCTCGTAACTACCATACTCGTAATTCTGTTCACCAGACCCGCCACTATACTGGTTTCCCTGCGCATACCCTTCGCTGCTTTCTCTTTCGGGACGAGAGTCGGAGTCACCCCGTAGCATATCACCAACGCCACTCACGAGACCCTCGACTAGGCCACCGATTGCACCGCCGCCGGCGGCGTCTCCTGCGGCCTTTCCAAATGCGTCGGTGCTTGGGTCGGAGGTCTCGCCCGAGCTGCTTCTGCCCTCCTTGTGCAGCGTCAGTGGCTTGCCGCAACCATGACCGCAGTCATTGACACCTTCTTTATGGTTGAGTCCTTCGCGGACACCATCGCGGGAAAGTTGCCCCCGGAGGGCATCCTGTTCATCCCCGGACTTTTGTTCCCACCACTCTTGGACAGTGCCAAACATGATTCGGCGCATGTCAACGGCACCATCTTCGCCATAGTCGCGAAGAACCGGGTGGTGGAACACGCCCGAAATGATCCGGTCCAGGGTCCTCTCGGGATCAACATCTTCATTGTCCCAGCACTCCATGATCTGCGGCACAGTCCATTTGATGGTCTGGGATGCGATCTTTCCTGCTGGTTCGTTGAGGATGTTTGAGAAATGGTCTTTCGAAAGCATCGAATGGGTCGGGTTCGAACAGTCATCATCATCGAACACAATGTGCTGCTGCGTTCTACTGCTCTGGATGACTTCAGAGGAGCCAGTCTGCAGCTCGGCCTTGACCTGTCCGATAATGGGGGCAACGTAGGGTGCAAGAATGGAGAAGACAAAGATTGTGATCTGCTCCTGAATCTGCTCCACCAACTCCGGCAACACGGGAATCTGCTCGATAGCCTTGTTGATCGACTTGATCAGATCGTCGTGCCACTCAAGGATCGGATACATCTGTTGGTGTACGTCGTCTAGATAACGGGTCCACTCCTCGGGTTCGCGCGGTGAAACGTTTGCTGAGTTTTCCTTGGCAGATTGCGACTGCGCTTTGAACTCGTCCATCTTGTCCTTCTGGTTATCGCTGTCACCGATCAAGCCCTCTGGGATCTTGTTTAGCAGGTCTTGAATGAAACTATCGGACGGGGGGCCATCTTGGGACTCTGTAATCACGTTTTCCAGGGACTGGACTTCAGACTGGGTGGCCTTGTCAGAAATCTCGCCAAGCACAGAGTGAAAAAAGTCCACGCCGCCAAAGGTGCCGGTAACAATTGGGTAGACTTCATCCTGGGCTCCCTCGATCTCAACCTTGGCGTTGCGGCCCACGTGGGGAAAGACATCGGATTCTCCGAGTTCGATCAAGCTCAGTTCAGTATAGTTGGAATGCGCAGCATAGTCTTCGAGACAATGCAGCCCCGTTCCGAGCAATCGCAGAGCTTCATGCAAGTCCTCCTCATTCTCCGAGCTGGCGTACCGACGGCCAAATTGGATGCAACGAAGCAAAACCCGTCGAACTAACCCTGCAGATGTCGCAATACCAAGATCCTCTGAGGCAATGTAGTTCTTGAGGCCTATATAGGTCAAGCAAGAAATATTAGCCACGAACGTCGGCAGAATGGTCATGTTGGTTCAAGACAACTCACCAGTGCGGGGGTCGATTGAAAGTTCACGTTCCTCGTCGACGGGCCCTCTCAGTCGATCATCGTAGTTCCGAGCATCGTCGCCTTCGGCGTAGCCCATCGGGTTATCGATATGCTCTGTGGGCTCATAGCAACGCAGGCGCTCTGTGGTGACCTCGAACTCCTTCGTGCCATAACTAGGGTGGGATTGACATCAGTGATATATACCCATGCAAGAATGATCTAGGCAGCTTACCCAAAGCTCAAAAAGCCCAGCACCCAGATAAGGATGCGGATAGCCTCGGTGCTAACGTATTTCAAAGTACCGACATCGACAGCCTGGCTATAGTCTCGCAGCCAATTTCCGAAATATACACGCTGCACATCCAGCTTGCTGAATTTGCGACCACCCGCAATACGAGCCAAGGTCAAGGTCAACAGGGTGTCTTCAATATCACCATGGCGCCAGTTCTGGCCTTCAATGCGAGCAATCGATGCAATGTTGCCTGCGCCAAATGCATGGACTTTGCTGGAGAAGGCAATGAGGACAAAGAGCACGACGACGGCTTTGAATGAAAGAGCCATGGTTCTCACTGCCTCGCCGTGTAAATCAAGAGATAATTTAACCTTTTTGGTTCCTGGTTTCTTGGGCGGCCTGTGTTCAGTGCAGTGTCAGATCCTCTCGTGCATACAGGACCAGAGACTATTTAAAAATTTAATAGGGCCGAAGCAAGGTGTGGGAAGGGAAAAGAGGGGATTCGAATATACCCCGCTACCATCTGCACGTACCCTCTCCGAGTGTCTTTCGTGCAACAAATCGATGGGTGCGGTTGGCTCAGCTGGACTGGTTTGTGGGGTCTGTCTCTCTCCATTGCTCTAAGTGAGGGATATGGAATAATACAGAGAGTATTCTATACGTATGCTGTGTGGTACTGCGTATTTTGTCCCCCTCCTGCGACTACTAGGTTTCGTGGATCAATCTAGGCAAGAGCTACATAAACCCCGTAATGCTTGTCGCTCTTAAGACGCCTACTCCGGCGCTGGGTACCTCTGTTGTTGTGATGATCCCCATAGATGATAGGCGGCGGTGAGTGCATAACTTCAAGCTAGTAACGTAATATTGTCTTGATCTACACGGTGGGATGCTCTATTTGAGGTCTGGAGTTTCTAGAATATTCAGGAAATCATGGAGAGAGAATCCCATTGATCACAAGTATAAACAGGATCATCTGCCAATATTTGATCAACAGGTTTGCTCGGAGATGAGGTTGGCGGCAGGCAATGTATAGGAGGGTTGTATAAACCAACCTCGATGACTTGCTCAGCACAGCATACAATGTGCATAGCATATCATGGCATACATGTGTATAACTATCACTAACTCAACCCCTGAGCAGCACAACTCGGGGACACTAACAACCATATGACATTTTTTTAGTTCATTACCTCCCCATAAGTCCGCTGTCCAATTCATAGATTGTATTGCGGATTCTGTAAATAACTACCGAGTAGCTAATCCCAAATCGTGACTAGCAGGTTCCATCTATGGCTGAACATGGACATGGGCGTGGGCGAGGGGAAAGTGGTGGTATTATCTAGGGCTAGCGGCCCCGCATCCGTCCACCAAATCAGCAACCAATTCGTCCATTTGAGTCCCGTGGCTCTCCGCGCCCCTCAGGTTACTTTCATGATCACTACACCGCTGCTGCGCCTTGCCCGCCGTCCGCCGCCTCCGATTCATCTTTGCTCCACCCCCCTTCCTTCCCCCCGGCTGATCCTTCAGCAGGAAGCGAATCGGTTCCTCGTTCGTTCTGTATAGATATTGTATCGTTCTCCGTCCTTGGGGTTATCTTCTTTATTCTGGACCCTTCTCAGAATATGCCTGCTTATAAGAACAACTGCCATTCTCTCACGTACACTCCATATTGCCGACTCTAAATCTGATTCCAAGTCCAAGAATTGACCAATACCCCACGGAGATAACATCATCCTCGTGGCTACAGTCGGTGTTGTTAAAGCCAACCTCACATGAAGACTCACTCTTGGTGGGCGAGATCTCAGACAGTACGCTTTTTCGCGAGAACACCTGGGAATCCATAATCCACAGTCAAATCGAGGCCGTCGCAACGATGTCTACTATCACGCTGCAGTAAAAAGCCCCGAGGGACGACTAGCACGGCCGCTGCGATCCGAGAATCGTGTCAATCGTGATCAAATGCAAATCGATCATCCGAATCATACTACTGAGAATACCGCGGTGACCGTCCTACTTCCCAGAGATAATGCTGCCTATGACTGTCTGGAAACCGCTATTGCCGACAGACTCCGACTAAATTCTTCGCCAACGACGTCCAAGTACCAAGCCACCCGATTGACGAATCTTACCATTTGGGATATTTTCTAAGCCACCTGGATAAGGTTGAGAAACACTTCATCTTCGAAAGAACCTCGACTCCTGCCTAGGATAATTCGCTTGGCGGGAAGAAGGTGCGAAACAGTTTCGCGCGCCTGGGGAGGCCCATCCGTCTTAAACGAGCCCTCAAATGAAAACAAAATTGGGAGTTCTATTGAGTTGAATAAAGAAATTCATAATCGCTGGCGCCCGCCATGCCCCCGCCCGAGATGCCGTCTCAGAATCGTTCACAATCTTATGCCGCCGACCGGTCCTCTCTATCTCTTAGACGGGACGGCCTCGGAATTTACACAACACCCGCGGAGAGAAACAGAAACAATCCGTTGCCCCACGGAGCAATCGAGAAGTCCTCCCCCGGGTTTCATCATAGGTCGACAAGTGGGACCTCGCAGATTTCCGCTGCAAGTCATGCAAGTGCCAACACACCGGCCTCGCGATACGCGCAACCGATTGGCCAGTCTCCCGTCACCTCGAACCCAATCCATGGAAGATCTGCATCCGAAAGCGATGATGTCGATAAAAGAAACCGCGGAGGGGAAACATCATTTCATCCCGGAACCGATGCTCTCAGCCCCTCGACTCGCGCAACTCCTGGGCAGAGGCCGCGTTTGTCGCTGCAGACCTATGATGGTTCATTCACAAAATTACCGGGCACGTCCCAAACGAATGTGGCCACTCGCCGATCTTTCGGCTACTCGCGCGAACCTGCAAGTACATTGGATACAGCCTCTCCTGCTTCTCGAACATCGTTAGATTTCGTGTTTCGATCCAAGACACGGACGAGTACCGATCCGATCTCTCGAGCAGCAACGGTGCAAGCAGCGCGGCAAGCATTTGAAGAAAAAGAAGCCGCCAAAACACGGAAGCTTGAAGCACAACAGATCAAAGCAGAAGAAAAACACTTAAGAAGGATGGAAAAGCAATACTGGCGCACACCCTTGAAGGATGATGACATAGGAGAACCTACTCCGGAGAAGGAAAATTTAGAACCCCATCCTACACTCGAGACCCGGCCTTTGCCATCACAGCACGAGCCCAATTCAGGGAATTGCAAGAGTCCTCGAGATATGTGGATGCACTTTTTAACGTGGCTGCGAACGAAACTATTCAAGTTACAGCGGAGGATGAAAAGTCTAGTGTGATACCTATTTGTTCATGTTAGAGCTGCCACTGCCTGACCATGTATCATATCCTGTATTTTGACTTGGTGCACATATTTCACCGCTCCTCTCCTCATGCTTTCGTTCATATGGCGATGGACGCAAACTCCTTGGTCGCAGCAAATTCGTCGACGGAACTGTTAACAGGTGCTGGATTCGATCGGCGGATTTATCAGCCCAGCGAGTGACGTGCTATGTACTTTGCAGTGCTACTATACACATGGCGCAGTATTGGACTCCGTTTGGACTCTTATCAGCTTGATCAAGGGGCTACAGATCGACTACCCGGGGCGTTCACTGGATACTGGAGCGAGAAATTGCGTCTCGTGAACCTTAAGGTGCTAAGAGCAGTAACTATGTGGTCCATACTCGAATGCCGATACAAAGTTTCCATTGGCACACTGCTATACAGGTTATGAGGGATTCAAGTTTACATAGGCTCGTTCCTGGTCGATTGATACACATGGAGTTGATTTTGAGTCTATCTCAAGTGCTCGTAAACAGGCCACACCAACCATTGCCGGGCCGAGCTTTCCTATGGCGCCAAGTAGTGTGATCTCAATCCCTTGAAATCAATACTCAATTAATACTGGACTTTGGCTGCCCATTGCCTCCTCAATGCACAATCCACACATAAAGCGAAAAAGGTCCCCTAGCCAAAGGTGCCATCCGCTCTGAAATATCGCCTGTCCGGCGCTTGCTATACTGACTGCGCCTCCCTTTATGAGGCCGCGGGCTTCCGGGAAGTTGGGTGGAACGCGACCAGGCTTTTGTACCTCTCAACCGGAGACACTCGCCATGGTCATGGAAGCATCAGATGAGAGTAGCCCCACAAATAATTGGGGATTCTGAGAGTTACTTCGGCTCAAAATCAGCTGTCTACTGCAGCCTTCGTCACCAGGATCTGCAGGTTGGAGATATCTGAATGGGAGTATTAGTCACGGTGTTCGTCGAGGAAGTTTGCCCGGATGACTGCGTTTGGTCAGAAATGCTTGACGAATTGGAAGACCATGTTGGATGCGGGTCTTTATTTCTGCTTTGGCCCAATATAAAGATATTCTGGATGGGCGCTTCTTCAGATGATGCGGTAGCAATGTCCTCAAAGATAGTTGTCGGTGTCTCGGGGTTCTGAACGAATTGATCGTCGTCTTGTTTATCACTAAAATCAAACTCGTCTTGCTCGGTGTGTGGGATGACGCTTGTGACTATCGCCTGGCTCGGCCGAGGTGTGCCACGGTCGGGGCTGCGTAAACTGCGTTGCGTCCATCCTTGTCTGAAAATATCGCAAAGTTCCCAACAAGCCTGGACGGCGGCACCAACCAAGCCCTCATCTAGCTGTCTCCTCTCTTTAAAATTTTGCCGCATATTAAATAGGATTTCCGCCAATGACCAGCAGGCACTCAAGAGGGATTCTGTCCTGGATAGTCGCATTCTTTGCTTCATGAGGCGATGACATAGCGTTATATAGAACTCCAATGTCCTTTCCCTAAAAGCATCTGGCAAGTTTCGGTCACGGGTATTGTACAGATGATTATTGAGCTCAAAGCTTACGCGTAGCACCGAGTCGACAAGCTCATCATCTCGTGCCCTGGCTTCGAATAATGTCTGGCAGAAGTCGCGACAAGTATCAAGCGTTGGATCGATATGGGATGGGAAATCGCCACCCTGATAGGCATATAGCTCCTGACAAAGCCGCCAGCAGGATTTCCACGGTTCTGAAACACTGCTGCTGTATTCTGTACTTCTTTGGTGGATATGGCTTAGGCTGGCTAGTGTATTACATAGTGACCAGCATTCAGAGAGTGCGGATTTCAAGGCATGGATTTCGGCTTCTCCATCGTTCAGATGCGCAGTTTTAAAGCTAACCACACCAGATGACTCGTCGAGTGTCTGGTTGGTTCTCTCGATGTCGGAGCCTTCGGGAACACCTGATGAACGGTATAAGTAATACACCCCACAATACCACTTTCACCCCCACAAATTTAACCACAAAGATATCAGATTTTGAGGTATGCCTTACCATCATGGTTTCTCAGGCGCGATGTTAGATCGTTGTCTTCAAAATCGTGCTTCGTCTGGGCGCGCGGAGTTGCATGCTGAGACCAGTCGCTTGCAGGTTCAACGGCGGTTCTTAAGGGTAAGCTCGGAGTTCCCTATGCCTTGTAAGCCAACGGTGGGTGTGTTTAGGGTGATATTGCTATGCCTTTCCGGTTACCTCTCTGTCCTGCTGCCTGCTTTGCCTTTCACTGGTGGAAATATTCACAGGCACGGCGATACTCGGGTGTATGCCACCTGGATTTGAGGCAAATCGATTGTCCGAATGTTGCTGAGCATGTACTGTCTGAAGTACACTAGCTTTAGAAAAACATATGTCAAATGAGCGAGGAATACCCACTAGACCACCGGGTCCACGCCATGCGGGTATCCCAGACTGTGAAGACCCCTCGTCGTCATCGACCTGATCCCTGACCCCATGCAAGTTGGCTCTTGGTGTCTGTCTCTGATGAAACACAAGTCAATGAAAATCCATTGGGAAATGCTTGAGTTTGCCCGAATTGACATTTATTCAATTGTATCTCGCACCCACCATAATATCAAGTTGTGCATCACTTGAAGGGCGCATGTAATGGGCTGCAGCCTCGGAAGCGTTCCTCATGGGGGTATCACGCTTGTCGAGATCGAGTTCGTCGATCTCAGTAGATTTGGCCCACCAGTCTCGTGCAAACACCAAGGGCGATCCAGGATTAGTTGATAATCTGGAATTTGGAGAACCGATAGACCTGCGCTTCTTAGCATGTTCATGTATCAGCTGCAAACACAGCGTGAGCTCTTACATGTTGCGGGAGCTGTGAAGTGGACTACAGTGACAAGTGCCCGAAGTCCAACCGCTAAAAATGGAGACGATATAATCAGAAGTTATGTATTTCTACCATCATGTCCCAGTAAACTCTGCCGTGGGGATAAAGATCATGCACGCTGGAGTATCCTTCGGGGAAAGTTTGATGACTAGGAAGTGCGATTGCCTAGCTGATATGCAAGACTATTTACTTTTCTTTGAGACCCCCCCTTCCCCGCCTCAGAGCTTAGGTACTTTACTACAAGTAGCACAGCCTAGATCACTCGGCTTGGAGTGGCTGTTCAGACACCGTATCATTGCTGTTGACCATCCTACCTTATGATCCAGCTCTTTGTACAGTGTCGCCTTGTCATCATTCAGGCTCATCTAAAAATACCATCTACTGAGGATCTTATTCTAAATATTAGCCTCAATCTCAACTATAAGAAAAATGATAAAAAGAACTACAAATAATAAACACATAAATATCAAGCATGATATGGCGGTCATCATGTCGTTAAGAATGGTAGTCTCAAAGCAGTCACGAAGGAATGAACCATCACTTCTTGATAACTTGCTGCAGTACTTCGACCATTACACATGCACATCATTGCTAGGTATTTGGGGCAACCATCTGGGACTTTCCAACAGACCATCTGAGGAACCCAAATAGGAATGTATGCAGCTCCGATACATGTTTACCAAAGGCAATAGAAAGATGAAATAGTATCTTCTAAGGCATACCTCAATTTTTCCGCCTGCCGTCGCCGTGGTTATCTCGTCAGAGTTATGTTGGAAGTGATAATCTTTGGTAAAGTCAATTCCAAAATTCTCAGCGAAGCGGACAGGATAGTGCCATAGACCAGGATGTTTATATAACCCATTGCAAGAAGGAATTCAACTAAATGGCTCGGAATTTGATTATTGATGCTATTCATGTGAACCTGGAATGATAGTTGGACGGTAAATCCTTGGCATGGAAAGTGACTTGAGGAATTTTATAGACCCAGACAACTCCTGATCATCAGAAACACATGCTGCCTCATGAAATAATCGATCTGTCTCCCTTTGCGCCCTTCGCCATAGTCTTTATTCGCGATCCAGATCCTAGCAATAATTATGACGATCGCAAATGGATTCGTCACCATGGGGTTGAAACAAATGACAAGCACTCCTGGAGTATCAATCATCTGCGCCGCTGACCAAGTCTTGTACAATCTGGGAGCAGAAGACTTTCTAGGCAAGAAAACAACTGCGTCGCACAGAATTCAATATCCAGTCGCAAGAACCCTCAAGTGCTGATACAAGGGCAGATGGTATTTATGGGTTGGCCGAGTGAAGGTAGGAGTCAGGCCACAAGAGTATAAATCTTATCTGTATTGGATGCTTCTCAGATTTGTGCCTTAGCACGGTCTCTTTCCGCGGGATTATATCTATCACGGGTTAGCTGTTATTAGTAGCAGTGACCGAAATCAGTACTAACCGAAGAAGTTTTTCGATTAAATCAACATGAGTCATTATCATTCGACGGCAGCAGTACCGCTTGCAACCCAGCTGGTCCATGGCATCACTATATGGCATCGGTCAGAGATTGCGTGAAGGAGAGACTGACTATCTTACCCATCTGCGATCCCCTCATCAAGAAGTTGTAGGTAGCGTTCCCATAAATCTCCGACCACCTAGCCAGCCATGTATCAGTAAGACTGTAGGATAAGAAACTAATAGATTGTACACACCTTTCCACAAGAAAAACATCGCACGGGAATAATCATTTGGCTAGATTTCTTTATCTGTTAACTCCAGATAACAGATGACTGGTTTGAAGGAATCCCTGGATATAGGAGGGTTGGTCAAAGGAAATGAAAATAGTGTAATTCTTCTTAGATGATCACAAAGACTCTTATGAGTAGATAATGTACAATCCTAACGAGCAAGGATTTGATGATACAGAGTATCACGGCGCAGATTTTCAGAGGACTCAGCAGGGTCCACTTATCACTCCGGGAGTCTAAAGATGTAGGCTTAATGACACGCTAACCGTATATGTACTAGCGCAGGTCCGGTATCCGAGAAGTGAACATCATTGGGTGAGATAGAAACATCATGAAGAAAAAAAAAAAAAAAAAGATTGAGAACTCACTGACTGATATACAATTTGACCACTGGCTGTCCAGCTTTTTGGTATTGCGTTTTTGATCACAACCAAAATATCCAGAGATAAAGAATTCTATCCTGTTATCAGAATAGTCTTTTTTTCCTTCTGGTATATTGAAGGTATCTGTTCCAACCCTGATAATGGTGGAATATTCAAATCGACATGCGAAAAGGCCGCGGGTTAGTGACACAGCTGCTCCTAACAAGGCAACACGAATTGGTCAGAAACAAGTGAAGTCACGATGCAATCCTCAAGATACAGAAGACATGAAGTCACTTGTCGCATCAAATAAGCTTCCTACCTCTCGCCATATATCAACTATCAAGTCCTCACATGACGCCGATCAGCAAAATACTTCACGAACTGAATCTTGGACTCTGTCAGAACCTCTTGCTGGAAGATATAATAACCTAGATCCTATCTTTACCGCGGATGAAAAGTCAGTATTTGGATCTCCTTATATTTGCGCACACTTATCGATCTGTACTAAACCCTATCAGTTATCTTTTTCTAGGACTCGAGACATCCATTCATCTGTATTCTATCTCAACTGCTCGTGTCGTGCGCTCATTTCAGCCAGCGCCAGGTCAAACAATAGTTGGATGTCGTATTTCGCCTGGAAAAGGAGATTATCTTTATATCTTCACGTCAACTGGCGCTGTGAACAAATGGGACTGGCAGTCTGGGCGACAAGTATCCCATTGGGAAACCAATCGCAAAACTCTTTCCATCGAGGTATTCTTCGACCAGAACGAGGATGACACACAGTTTCAACTGCTTTGTCTCTGTGAGCGCAATGACGGGAAGAGAGCGATTACAGCTGTGGATCTTCGTGATGGAAAATCGCAGGAAAAGCTAATCTTCGAAACGAGCATTCGAATCTCTCATATCAGATGTGCAGGACAAAGTCGGGCTATCATTGCGTATCATGATAATCATCTTCTACTCGGGACTATGGATCTTGATGAAGCGAGTCCTACTACTTCGCAGTACACCTGGAGGGAGTTGACATTGCCCGTTAAAATTACCTCGATGGATATTCGTTCCAAAGTGTCCTCATCTCAACCCAAGGCGGGAACCTCGAATAGGAGCAGGCATTGGGAGACCCTTGATCTTGCTTTGGGAGAAGCAAATGGTTCTATATTGGTTTACCATGATGTTTTGAACTCCCTCAACAAGGAGGGTGCATTGGAGGGTGGAAAGGGCATGGCGCCAAGGAAACTACATTGGCATCGAGAGGCTGTTTGCGCAACTCGTTGGTCCAAAGATGGTACGTATTCGCCTCAAACACAGGAAAAGCATCGGAAGGGAATTGCTAATGGGACGACAGGTAATTATATACTCTCGGGAGGACACGAGTCTGTCATGGTTTTATGGCAACTGGATTCGGGAAGAAAGCAATTTTTACCCCACCTTTCTTCCTCCATTTGCAATATTGTGGTTTCTCCGAATGGGAACTCTTACATTGTCAAATTGGCTGACAATAGTATCGTGTTGCTGTCGGCAAGGGAGTTGCAACCCTTTATCACCATCACTGGCCTACAAATAATCCCCAAGGTCAATAAGCCTAGGCATCAAACAGTCTCGGCGCGTTCTCCTTCCATCATCCCAGCTGTTGCTGTGTTGGACCCCCAGAGACCGGATCAACTTCTCATTGCCGTGCCGGCTTCTCACCGAGCCACCGACCATTCGTCCAATTCTGTTCTGCAAACCTATGACCTTCGCACGAGCAGTCATATCTCCCGCCAAGCTCTCGCACGTACCAATGCAACAACTTTGAATGTAAGCCCGGAGGGCTCATACATAGCGGCGTCCGATATCAAGCACCTGCAGCTATCCCATGACGGAATATGGATGGCTACGGTTGACACATGGAATCCTTATCCACAAGATCTCGAATCTTTTGGGATCGTCAGTCCCAGGACAGGCAGCACAAGCCCACTCTCCGAAGTCTTCCTGAAGTTCTGGAAGCGGGGCAGCTCGTCCGGGATGTGGGAACTAGTAACCAGGGTTGATACTCCTCACTTCTCCGTTGAAGGCGCAGCATCCGTTTTGGACTTAGCTCCCCGGCCCCGAAGTCATGAGTTTGCGACTATTGGGTCCGATGCTGTACTACGCCTCTGGTTCCCTGGTACCAGACAGCGCAGTGGACTAAAGCAAAATGACAATGTGGGACAACCATCAGAATTCTGGAAATGTCGCAATGTTATCGATTTGAAAAACTACCTCAAGAGCGATGGGTCTGATTGCTTGACTGCAGCTTCTTTAGGTTTTTCGCAGGATGGCTCGGTTCTTGCTATTTGCTTGCACTCAGGTCATTCTACAAATCCGGGTCTCACGGTCCTCATTGATGTACAGAATTGTGTCGTGCGACATAGCAAAACGAGTGTGTACTCAGGTACACCTTGCGCGGTTGCGTTCTTTGAAAGCCGCCTCCTCGTTGCCTCGAGCCATTCAGTCTCGGTTTGGGATACTGTCAACGACCGTGTAAAGACCATTGATCTACATGGTGATACTGCTATTGGCGGGTCACAGCTTTTAGCTGCGAACTTCAATACAGGTACTTTTGCTGTGGCGCCACAGACTTTGCCGGCCTCTTCGACATCTAAGAAGGCCCACAAAGCACAATATTATGCCAAAATCTTCGATGCCTACTCATTACGCCTCATTGCACAAATGGCACTGCCAAATTGCCCGCTGGCACTTCTTTCGGCCCAACATTCAAGCGATTATGTTATCATAGATTCAGCATCTCATGTCTCGCGCCTGGCTTGTAATGGTACAACAATTCAAGCTACTGGGACTCGAGACCTGGACATCCATCTCAATTCAGGGCTCGCAAATTTGTTCGGTCAGGGTCGCGATCGCACCTCACGCTCAGTTGCTACTACGTCGACGGACCACGCCTTATCGAACACTCAAGGGCTGGCTACTGTTTTCGGTGATGTGCCTTCTTTCGTTCAACCTCCCGCAAATATCCTTTTCCAGGATGTTGTACAAGCCCTTGCTAGCTGAATTGGTCAGTCGACCTTTTATTTCATGATTTATCAATCAAGTTCGGCCTTTTTGCATGTACAGCATATGTCCTTGATAGACACTCGTATATGGAAGTGTGCCTTCGCTTTACATTGTTCCAGAGGTTTTTTGTTTTATGGAGATTGGCAGGAAACCATACACTTGCGGAGTGGAATGGAGGGTATCCTGTCGCCTCGCAATATTACCCAATGGCCTATTACCGCTTCATGTAATACAGTAGTACAGCAGAATGTGTTTAAGTCTTCATAAAACAGATAGTAAAAGCATTGTCAATACTCCGCAACTGGTTCCGCAATGTTATCTTGCACTTTTTGACTAGCAATTGAATTGCTCCACATAACACGGTTCTTTTGACTGCCTGCACATACATCGGCCGCGTGGGTATTCGTTAGAAAGTTCAAACTTCATAGTCATGGTCAATAGCTAACTTCCAGGCTATATTACAGCCACTATATCCTCCAGCCCACAAAACACCTATGGAACGATTCAAACCATAATAGTAAAGCAGCCAGCCGTTACAGAAGGAAGCGATGAACGATGCGCGCTTTTACTTGGGTCACTGACCCCCATAAGGTCCTACCCCAGTGGTGAAAAGACGCGTAATACTGAACGAAAAATGTATCCAAATGGGTATGGGATCCAACGAAGCATAACATCAGCAAATTCTCATGGGTTTTCGGAATTATCCTGGCGGATGGACATGGCGAATGAAGGATTGTTAGCAGCTTGGAGTAGCGACGGATCTATCTGGATTTCACCAAAATCACTAGAAGCTGCAGAGGCACTGGCGAGCGCCTGTGAAGCAAGGGTGCTAATTCCATTGGAATACGTGCCGCCAATTTGAGAGCTCGCCGTTTCAGGGCTCTGTATCTGAATACGAGAAGCAGAATTTTTACGGGATGCATCCCTTTTAGTCTGATCATCGCGAAGTCGCTTCATAACATCCCGACAAAGCACCTCGATTGCCTTCATTTTGGTAGGATAATCAGAATCCTCCGGGCCTGGTGCAAGGATTCGCTGAAGAAGTTCGGAGTTCATAACCCACTGCTCCTTCAAATCATTCCAATGCTCATCGCCGGCCTCCAGCTTGCTCGTGAAATGGTCAGCCTTTAGAGTATGGTAGAATGCGTTCCGTATCTGGCGACTTTCTTCCGGATTGATTCCAAGTGCATTCTTAGCCTCAGCAATTGTCATTCGTCTTTCCAATGTCCTCATCCGCTTGGTAACATCAGTGCAAACGACATCAAGAGCAAGTGCCTTCGCGTCAAGTTGGGTGGCGTCATCCCAAAAGACATGTTGGAGATGGCGTGATTCTTGTATCAGCTTTTTTTTGGCTTCTTGCCATCGCTCTGGTCCAGCAACTGTTTTCTTGATAAAACCAGCGTCTTCACAGATTCTTTGAAACTGATCTCTGATGTGACGGTACATGGTGTTGTCCAAGTTGAGGTAACTTTTACTCTCGTCGATAGTGGTCTCAGAGGGGAAACGAGGTGGGCCAGGAGGGTCGGCCGGCAACCCTGCCCATCCACGAGTGCGGCGACGACGTTTCCGAGTAGCCCAGCGTTCAGCACTCTCGGCCTTCAGTCGGTCGAGTCTTTCTTTACGCCTCAGCAATGTCTCCGGGGATAAGTCGGGAGGCGATATTTGTGATAGACCTGTGTCAGTAGCTGGGTGTTCGTTGTCATCAAATGGAGTTGAGCTTGTGAATACTTCCTGTTGCAAAGCAAGAAAACTATCATCATCTGGCAGCTGACCTAATGTCTGCAAATTTGACTGTGTTTTCATTCCATTGGGAACCCGAAGCAACCAGCGGTTTTTTGCACGGACACGCATAAGCTCCCTTTCTTTGATTTCGAATCCTTCTTGGTTTAATATCTGAAGCATTTCACGTTGGCTAGTGTTTTTCTCCCACAACTCTTTCACTCGGGAAACGAGTTTTCTATTCTTATGTGCTGGATTCTGCTTTGAAGGAAATCCCCACCGCTTAAACTGTGTTTGAAATGCACGTTTACTGCAAGATAATATACGCTGTTAACGGTGGGACATAAATTTGAGGCAATACTAGAAGGATTTGGTGGAGGCTGATATATTAAAAACAAGCTCACCTCGGTGCGAATTGATATACATTCTTCATGTATTCCATAATTTCCTCCAGTGCCTTCTTGTCCGTGATGTACATCTGATAGCATATCTCCCGCTTTCCATCCCAATCGTAAACCATGGTGTATCAGGGCACTTCGCACCTCCGGCAGGAGGTGCGACCTTTGGGTGTGCGATCTGATAGCTTGAGGAACCTGCAAGAGTTGCTAATAAGATGTATTGCGGGAAAGATAAAGCGCCCGCTGTCGCTACTACACACCGTAGTGAGCTAGAATCGGACTATCTGGTGTGGGAGGCGCTAGGAAGGAAGACTTTGGCGGAGTAGAAAGAACAATTATGCACTTTTCAAAACTTACAGCTTGGCATGTATGTTATGGGAAAGCTCAGTGCGGTTGATCTAGGCTTGGCATCGGAATAAATGCGGGTCATAGCTATTGATTACTAGATAGAGCGTGCAGTTGTTTTGATTTGTCAACTGTCATCTAGCTAGCTAGCTCTAATTAGAAAGAGACTACAGAGGTGTGGCCCAAAAGTGCCTGAACCCGCTAAAACGCTTGGCCAGCAGTGCTTGTAAAATGATTACTATATAAATTATATGATATCTTTTCAGAGCAACCATCATCTCTACTACTATTAAATATTAGATAAATATATTAATTCAACCCTTTTTCCCCCAATTTTTAAGCCTTTTTATTACACTGCTAACTGAGTATTATGAATAGAACTCTATATATAATATAATAATATCTTAATTATCCTGCTTGCCTCCCTACCTGTCTCCCTGCCTGTCTTCCTACCTGTCCTCCTGCCTGTCTTACTCTTATTATATTATAATAATATCTTTATCTGTTGAACTCGGCAGTTCAAGGAATAGTGAATAAGCTTATATTCACTGAATATATTCACTAATTCAGATATAGTGAATGAAGAATCAAATCACATAAAGAGATCATGTGATTAAGAAGAAGAAGAAGAATAAGATATATATATATAAGCTTATATATATATATAAAAATAATCAAACTATAGTGAATAATTAAATAATGATATTCTTAATAACATAGAAGGATAATTAAGTAAAAGATCTTAAGTAGACTTTATTACTATATTTATATATAATTTATTATTCTAGAATCTTTACTTTTTTTGTTATATAGAATAAACAAGAATATATAAAATAATTTGGGGCAAATAAAATAATATTATAAATAAAAACTTTTAGTCCCTTTCTATGGAATAATAAGAGAATTATTCTAATATACCCTCTTAATCTTGAATATATATATATATTTATAATTAAATAAGCTTTTTAGTAATATCTATTATATTGAGGTATTTTAGAAATTTTTAATAATTTTAATAAGTTATAAGCTTAGTAAGACTATTTATAGGTATCTAATTAGTTAAAATCTATTTAATTTTAATATTCCCTTTTTTAATCTCTTATTAAATCTAGTAATAGTAGATATTAATATATTTTAACTTAGTAATATAAACTAAATTTTGTTTAGTAAGCAGGTTAATAATCTGATTATTATTATATAAAATAATTAGCTTTTATTCAAAGTTAAATTAAATAATTCTAAAAAGTTATCTTTATTAATAAATCTGTTTAATAATATTAAATAAGCTAAATAATTTAGCTTTAGTAATAAAAATAATAATTATTTTTTACTTTCTTATTAATTAATTAATAAAATTATTAAATAGCTTATATAAGTAAGCTTTAGTACTTTTTCTTTAGTAATTATTTATAAAACTTATATTACTTATTAATATAAATACTAGAATTATAGAATCCTGATTAGCTAAATATTTAATTATATAGTTTTTAGTATTATCTAAGTAAGAAATTATATATTTAATAAATCTTATATATTTTTTATAAGATTTATATAAAAATTCTAAAATAATTTAAGTTATTTTTAATATATTTAATTAAGAGATAATTACAGGGTATAAAACTAATCTTATTTTTTATTTATTAATTCAAGTAATTTATTGTTTACTAGTAAATAAATATTTTTACTAGATAAAGATATTTTTAATAATTTTTTATAAATATAAAATTTATATATAATTTTCTTAATATAAGTATTCAATAAATCTAGATTTTCTTATTTAAGTAATTCCTGATTACTTTTATATTAAGAAATTAATTTAATTTACTTATATTCTTTATTAAATATATTTAAAGTTTTAGTAATCTTATCTTATTATAAATATAATAATTATGAAAGTTTATATAAAGCTTGTTTTAAAAGAAGAATTTAATATTTTAATTATATTTAATTAAGTAATAAATATAAACTAATTTAGTTAAGTAATTATTTAAGAATATATTTATTATATTATATTAATAAGTTTTAAGATTAAAAATAATTATTAAAGCAAGAATTATTTATAAGATTTAAATAATTAAAGTGATAATTCTAGTTTCTTAATTATTTATAATTTATAATTTATTTTTAATATAAATTCAAGCTTTAAACTTACTTAGATAATCCTGCTTATTAAATTTATAAGTAAATATTTATTTTAATAATAATATTTCTTAATTAAAAGAAAGTAAGTCTTTTTTAATTAAAATAAAGATTTTTATTTTAAATAATTATTAAAATTTAATATCTATAACTTATAGGAATCCTTTTAAAAAGAGGTAACTTATTATTTTTTTCTAGTTTATTAATAAAAATAATAATTTACTTTAGTAAATCTTCTTTTAATTATTGAATAATATATTTAATAAAGCTAAATAAAAAGCTTGATATATTTTTAATATATTTTTATAATTAAATAAGTAGTTATAAATAAGTAATTCAGACTAATTATACTTAGTTTTATAATATTAAGAATTATTATTTACTATTATTAGTAGTAAAGGAATTTACTTAATTTTATCCTTAATAAATTCTAAATCTAACTCTTTTAAATTCATAGAAATTATTAGTTAATTTCTAAGAATTTTATCTTGATATTTAGGTTTAAAGTTTATTTATATAAAAAATTAGTTATTATAATTATATAACTTCTCTAATTCTTTCTTAATTAGTTTATCAAGATAATCAGATAATTTAGAATTAGATATATTACTTATTAATTTAGTAATATCTTTAAGAATTTAATTAAATTTAGTAGTAGTAAGTTGCTCATATAAGTTTTAATTATTAATAATTAACTTATATTATAACTTATTTTTTTTAAAGAATTAATTTTTATTAAATATATAATTATATATAATAATTACTTTATTTTTAAAGGGTATCTATATTCTTTATATATTTTTTAAAACATATCTAATTAAGTAACTAATAAAAGCTCGTGATTAAAGCTTAGCTAATCTTGATATATTAGTAATTTAAGTATAAACTTTATACTTATACTTTCTTAAGCAATTAATATAAGATTTCTAAGTTATATAACTAGGTTAATTACTTTCTAAGATTTTCTTATATAGAGCTTTATAAGAGGTTTTCTATTAAAGTTACTTATTTAAGGTTTAGTTAAGTAAATAAATAGTAGTATTTATAATTTCTAGTTAATAAGAGTAAGATATATTTAATAAATTACTAAGTAATTAAGTTTTTATAATTATTATACCTCCTAATCTCTTTATAAAAGGATTATAATAAAGCTATATCTTAATTATATCTTTAACTAGTATTTATAAATAGAATACTACTCTAAATATTTTTATTACTTGAATATTATAATTCTTTATAAGCTAGATAAAGGTGATTATACTAATTTGAAGAATTATTAACTTATTATATTATTAAGTATAATTAATAAGATACTTAAGTTTATTATTACTTTATAAATTAGTTACTTAATTAAGTAATATATATTCTTATTCTAGAATTATATTAAGAGTTATGAAAGTTACTCTTATAAGTATATTTTATATTTTTTATAAAAATAAGTTTATATAATTTAATAAGATAATTATCTAGTAATTATTTTACTTACTCTTAATATCTCTAAAATTTATAATAATATTTTTTACTAATAACTCTTATATAATTTATAGAAATACTATATATTAATAATTCTAGTAAACTAGATTACTAGCTTTCTAGCTAGTTATTATATAGTTATTTTCTTATAAAAAAAGATCTTAGTTAAATTAGATATAATTATAAGAATTTTCTAGAAATTTTGTCTTTTACTTCTTTTTTATCTTTTTTATAATATTAACTTATTTAAAGATATACTTAAAGAAATTCTAATTCTTAATTATATTAATTATACCTGCCTACTTATATGAGATATTATTATATAAAAGAATTATATATATTTATATAAAGTATATAAAAAATATAAGTAATAAGAATAGACTTATATATCTAAGTTCTTTATAATTAAATATAAACTTATTTATATAATTTACTAGATCTCTTATCTTAAGAAACTTATATAATAATAATTACTTGCTCTTTATAAGAAGATATATATATATATTTTATATATAAGATTAATTTAAATAATATAAAACTTAACTAACTCTTATATATTTAAGAAATTATTATATAATTAATTAAGAGCCTGTAATATCTTAAAATGTATCTTAATCTAGCTAGATCTCTTAGAGATTACTTATCTAGATTATATATATATATATAAATAATCTAGCTTACAGGAGTACTTATTTTAATAATAAGCTTTATATAAAAAGTTCTATTAAATAATCTTTAATATATATATATTATAATATTTATTTTATAGATTCTTTATAAGAGCTTTATATAACTTATCTAAAGATTATAAGAATTCTTGAAAGTATCTAGTATAAGACTTTATATTAAATAACTAATATATTTTAAACTATATTCTATATTATATTAAAAATATATTTCTATATATTATTATTACAAATATTAGTTAAGTAGTTTATTAAAAATAGCTATCTATAGATCTTAGTCTTATTATTTTATTAAATATTATATATTATTAAAGATAAGGTCCTATATAAAACCCTAATTAATCTAATATTAATCTTATTATATTTCTTTTATATTAACTAGAGAAATAATTATTAAAAGATTCTAGAAAGAACCTAGACTAGCTACTTATTATTAAAATAATTTATTTAATAATTATATTATCTTAATAAAAGTTATTAAGTATAACTATTATAACTATACAGGAGAAGGCTATTAAATAATATTATAATATATTATCTTATATACCTAGGACTTATATTAATAAGAATAATTATTAAGAAGCTATAAGAGTAGCTATAATACTTATTATAGACTTAATTATAATTATAATAATCCAATTACTTAATAAAGAAATTACTTATATAATATATATAACCAAACTTATAAGAGTTATTATAGCTCTAGTACTTATTATAATGAATCTAAGAAAATATTAATATCTAATTATCTTTATTAATAATTAAGTAATTATTTAAGCTCTTATAAACCCTGACTAGTATTAGTCTAATTAATATCTTATATATAATATTATTAAGTAAATTAACTATCTTTATACTTATAGCAAGTAACTTTATATATAATAGTTATCTAGTTATAAAGAGATAATAGATAATAAGTATATAAATATCTTAGCTAAAATAATTATTATTATAACTAGTTATATAGATTTTACTCTTAAGATATATCTAGTAACTTTATATTATAAGCTTTTATAAGATAAGATTATAAAGATATAAAAAATTATATAAAAATCTAACTTTAAACTTTAAAAAGCTTTATATATAGTATATTTTATTTAAACTTATAAAAAATATACTTAAACTTTATAAAAAGCTTTATTAAATATATAACTTAGTCCTAATATAGATATAAATAAGAAAAATTATTTTAATAAGTTATTTAAATATTTTTAATATTATAAAATTTTTTATATACTGGTATAACCAAGAGCTATAGTTAATCTAATATATACTTATTATATATTAATATTATATAATCTTGTAATTAAATATTTTATAAAAATATAATTATATTATAAATTATTATCTAATTTTTTAGACTCTAGACCTAGTATAATAAGTATATATTATAAATATAGCTTCTTAGCTAATTTAAAAATCTTAAAAATATAATTATTATATAAGCTTATAATAAGAATTACTAAGTAAAAAATATATAAAATATCTTATAAAGAGAGTAAGAGAACTAATTAAGTAATTAAAGATTATACTTATAAAAAAACTAGTAGAATTACAGGCTCTTTAAAATTAGTAATATATAATAATAATAAGAAATATCTTAGGCCTGTACTAGACAATAAGTAAGCTTAATAAAAGGATAGAAGTATTAGGAGCTAATATAACTAGATATTATAATAAAAACTAGATAAAAGTAAGTATTAAAATAGGTATAGCCTTATTAATAATATCTGTAAAGGGGCGAGCTGTATAACTAGAATAAGAATTATAGTATCTAAGAGCTTTATATAATTAGTAGCTATACTAGTAATAACCTGGCTGTTAACTAATAACCTCTATCACTTGGTAATAGGCTGACAGATATAAGTATGAATAAATAATAATAATAATAATAATAATATATAATAATATATAATAATTCTAGCTAGTCATAACAGGCTAAATTTAAGAATTATATTTATTTTTAAGTTAATAAAATATAAAAATTTATATTTAGCTAGTATAAATATTAAGATATATTTTAAGATTTATATATTTATCTTAATATAAGTAGCCTGTAATTTCTTAAGTATTTTTTATTTAATTTATCTTATAATTATTATAATTATATTATTAATCCAGCTAAATATGATAATATTATTTTTAAATAAGTTATTATTAAATAAATATTATAAAATAAGTATAAGATTAAAAAAAAATCTCTGTAAGATTCTAATTTATATTAATATTTTATTTAAAATACTCTTAGACATGTATATATATATACTTGATTTAATTAAGAATAATTTTATTTATAGAACTAGCTACTTAAGTTATAATTTATATTAATTATTTAATAAATATTAGTAAGCTATATTATCATATACTTTTATAAATATTAAAAAGTAGAATATTAATTACTAGATTATTATTATCTTATATCCTGTAAATAAAGTTAAGCAGGATTTATATAATATAATTAATTAAAATATCTTAGTAATTATTAAAGTAGATTAAGAGTAAGAAAGAGTATTTCTTAGCTATATAGCTAATTTAATAAGTAATAATAGTTTCTAGTATCTTTTCTAAAGTATTTAAAAGTATAATTAGATAGTAAGACTTAGGCTGCTAGTAGTTTTACTTTTTCTCTCTTTTATAAAGTACTATAGTAATAGAATACTAGAAATACTTGGTATTATATCCTGTATAGATATATATATTAAATATATGTCCAAGCATGTCTTGTACCTCTAGTAGGTTAATAATCCTATGTTATAGGCTATTTGGGATACTATTATCCCCTGGTGCTTTGTCTGCCGCCGCGTATCTACTAATATAAAAGTATTTATATCTTTTTAATAAGAAATGTATTATATATACTTAGTTAATATATTTATTATTAGTAAAATAATATTATATACCTGCTCTTATTACAGGCCTAAGAATAAATTAATAATAAAATTTATAATTAATATATTTCTAGATAACTTAAAAATTAATAATAATTTAAATATTTTATATAATATATATCTATATATCTAGATTCTTTAATATATATTACATATCTTTATATATTTCTTTGTATTATAAATAATACTATATTAATAATATTTAATTTAAATATTATTATATATATTTTTTTTTTCTGAAGTATCTCTTTTAGGAGTTATTATAATTTTTTATATATATTTTTATAATATATTACTTATTTTTTTAAGATATATATATAATCTTTATATCTAAAAAGATTATTTATATTTATTTTTTAGATTAAATTATTATATTTTTTTAATTTTTAATTAATTTTAGTCTTTATTTCTTATATCTTTCTATAACTCTAGTATAACTTATATATAAAGTTTATTATAAACTCTTATATATTAAAATAAGTTATTTTAGATTTTATAGTCCTGTAGGTATAGATTTATAAAATTTAAATATTTAAAATTCTAGTAATATTAATAATATAATTCTTATTTATAAATATATTAATTATATAAATACTTATAAAATTTTCTTTTTTTCTCTTTGTTTTTTTTAAGAATTTTTTATTATATTTTTATAGAATTTATATATAACTAGTAATTTTATTATAAATCTTATAATAATAAGTTTAAATAAGAATCTAATAACTAATAATTTGTTTTCTTTAAGTATATTAATTTAATTTCTTATAATTATATTTATATATTTTATAAAATTAGTAATATATTATTTTACTTTATCTGTTCCTGTGTAAAAAGATAATTTATTTATTTATTTAATATATTTATAAGATTTTTTACTTCTAGTCAATATTTTATTATAAAATTATATATATTCTTGTTTAATATTTATTGAGATATTTTAAGATAAATTTTATAACTTCTTATAAATTAATATAATTAGTTTTTATAATAATTAGATATTTATATTTTTCTTAAATAATATTTTTAATATATAAATAATTTTATAATTATGAATAACTCTTAATTATATATATTATACTAAAAATTAATATTAATTGTTTTTCTTAAAAAGAATATAATTAAATATTACTCTTAATTATTCTCTTATAATTAATATAGAATATTACTTATTATATAATTTAATATATCTAACTTAATTTAAGACTTATATTATAAATTATAATATATAATATTAATAGAATTTAGAATACCTGCTTAAGATTTTGAATATTTTTTTAAATATTTTTATAACTAGATTTAATAATATAATTTATTTATTTAAGAATTTAATCCTAGAATTTTTTTTTTTTTTACTTAAATCTTAACTTATAACTATTCTTATTACTTTGACTTATAAATAAGCTTAATTAATAATTATATTACATAAGAATAATTCTTTATAAAATAGTAATAAAAGTTAATAAATCCTAAAATATAAGAACTTCTTATATAATTTCTAGTACTAGCTAGCTTTAAATTATAAGTATAAAATTCTCTTATATCATAATACTTATAAGTATAATAATAAATTCTAGATATTTTACTAATTTTATATAGAAATTATGCTTATTTAATTTAATATATAACTTAAATTCATAAAAACAACTCTTTGATCACTAATTAAATTCTTGAAATTTCTCACCTAAATCAAGCCTTTTTTGGCTTAAATTCTTACTAGTTACTTATAGCTCTATTTATATCTGTTTAATACTAATTCTATCAGACTATTTAGTAATAATAATAATAAATATAATAACTACTTTCTAGAATATAACTTACAGGCTACCTGCTAGAACACCTAATAAGCTATAATATTATTTTATTATATTAAAGAATCTAGAAATAATAATTAAATAGTTACTTTAAACTAATATAAGTAATCTAGTAATAACTTTAAATAATTTTAATCTAGGATTTTTCTATAGTATATAAGAAATTACTTACTAGAATAATAATATAATTGTAAATAAAGTTTTTATAATTTTAAAATAAGTCTTAGTAAATAATACTAGCCTTTCTAATTATATTATTATTATGAAAAAATTTATAAAATTGAATGAAAATTAATATCGAGTATATTTTTTAATAAGCTAATATATGATTCTAGTAATAAAGCTTTTAAATAAACTAGTAATATTAAGATTAATTATATATTATAATTCTTTTTTTATAAGACTTCTTCTCTAGTTATATAATTATTTTTAGAATATTAATTTAAGAGCTTATTAAAAATTATAAAATAATAATTAAGCTTTAAAATCAAAAGACTTGTAACTATTTTTATAATTTAAAAATAATTAATATCTTATAAGAAATAAAATAAGTTTAAAAGATTATAACTAGAGCTAATATTAATATAATATTAATATTAATAATCTTTATTATTACTAAGTAATTATTATTAAATAATCTCTAATTCTAGATCTAGAGATTAATTAAGATAGAAATTATTAAATAATATATAAATAACTAGATAAAGACTTATTATAAGTCTAGACTCTTTATTTATATAATTTTATAAAAAATAATAATTTATAAGATTTTAATTTATTATATAGACTTAATATTTCTAAATATTATAATTAAAATAATTATAAAGTTATTATAGGTAAACTAGAGTATATAATAACTAGATATAAAAATTATTTATATAAAATAATTAATTAAGCTATAAGATAATAAGTAAAAAAGCTTAGTAATAATTAAATTTATTAAATTTATAATTATCTTGAAGTTTTAAACTCTAAATATTAATTAATTTTATAAGAAAATATAATCTAAGCTTTATTATAACTATTAGAAATCTAGATCTATTTATATTTAATATTATTATCAAAGTTATATCTACAGGACCTGCATAATAAGATATTTGTTAGACTCTCTTGGTCCATAGGAAAGTGAATAAGCTTATATTCACTAAATATATTCACTAGCTCGTGTAGTAAATAAAGATCAAATCACATGAAGAGATCAGGTGATAAAGAAAGATAACTAAGATATATATATATATAGAGTCAATATATATATATAAATAATCAGATTATAGTGAATAATCAAATAGTGATATTTAAAGATATATAAAAAAATAATCCACCAAAGGTTTTAGAATAGACTTTATTATTATATTTATATATAATTTATTATTCTAAAATCTTTACCTTTTTGCCACATAGAAACAGGTAGAAATATAGAGAATATTCTGAGGCAAATAAAATGATATTATAAACAAAAACTTTTTATACCTTTTCTATATAATAATAATTATTCCAACAAATATTATATAATTAATTAATATTATAGATTATATTATAAACAAATAAAAAAAATCTTTAACTAATCTTGAGATAATATTAGTTATAATAGTTATAACTAAAAGATTTCTAGAAATATTATAACTTAATATTTCTTATCTAATAAGTTAGTATAAGAAAGTTATTAAATTAGATTAGAAGATTAAAGAAGATCTAGTATATATATTTAGATTATGATAATATATAATTATATTGATCTTATTAGTAAGATTGAATAAGCCTATTATAATCTATTCAAATATAAAATATATTATAATACTAATTAACTCTGTGTTAGCCTAGATGTTAGGAATAACTTTAAATATAATTAAACTTATCTTTATTATTTGTATAAGATTATATTATATCTTTGTAATATATATTCTAGTTATTATAATCTAATATTCCTAGTCACTATATAGATCGAATTAGATTATATAAAGAATCTACTAATTTATATAATAATTAAAATAATAATTCTCTTATAAAGTATAAATGCCTATTTAAATTTATAAGAAATTATTTAATTAGAATCTAGTTTTAATTAGACTATATTTTATATTTATCTAATAAATAAAAAGTTATTTTTTATTAATTATATTAATAAATTCTCCTAATCTATTATTATTTAAAGAAAGACTTATTTAGAAACTCTAGATAAGATTAATATAATAAATATATATTAAATAAATCTAGTTATAATAAAGCTTATAGAGTAGTAGTAGTAGTAGTTCTTATTATCCTGTCCTAGCTTGCCTAACTAATTAGCTGTTATACAGGGCTGAGCAGAGCATAGCTCTACTTGGAAAAACCTGTGGCTTGTATAAGAGAGTGGCTGCTGTAGTAGTAATTAAGGAATATAAATATATTAAATAAAAAAAATAAATAATATAAATAAAAACTTTAATAAGTCTTTGTCCTGTATTTCTTATAAAAATAAATAATTTTAATTATTATACTAGCTCTTATAGTCTTTAAGATATTATAATTATTATAATTTTATATATATTCTTACTCTTACTCTTATTCTTATTTTTATTTTTATATTTATTATCTTTAATTTTATTATAACTCTTATATTATTAGTTTTATTTCTTTATATTAGACCTGTATCTTATTATATAATTATATTATTTATACTTACTAGTTCTTATTAATATTTATAAAGAATCTAGTCTTATAATTATTATAAGATATATTTTTTAATTTTCATTATATTTATTATTTTTTTTTTTTACTTATTATTATTTTATAACTCTTATTATAATAAGATTTATTATATATAATTACTTAAGCAGGCCTGTCTTTATTATAAACTTTATTATAAATATTATTATTCTTAAATTATTAATTAGTTTTTAGAATTATATATTAGTAGGGACTTTTAGCTAGCTAAAATTATAATATATCTTAATATAAAATCTTATTAAAAGTAAATATATTATAAGAATATATTATAAGATTTAATTCTCAAGATTATATTTATATTATATAATATTTTATATTTTTATTTAAAAGAGATATTAGTTTAGTCTAATTTTTTTAGTATAAAATTATTAAGACCCTAGGATCCCTTTAAGCTTCTGCTATACTAGTATTAGTGACTTAGATTATTTAAGATAAAGAGCGCCCTGTGATCTTCCTATTAATAAATTAATAATAAATTAGACTAATCTAAGGTCTTATATAGTGACTATACTAATTATATTAATTAATAAGATAATCTAATAATCTAAAGATAACTAATTATTAAGAAGAGAAGTAAGATATATTAAATATATATATTTAATACTTAATAAAGTATAAATAAGTAAAAACTAGACTAAATATATACTTAGACTTAAAATTATTATTAAATATAACTAATTAAATTATAAATATAAATAAATAAGTATTCTTATATATTATTTAATATCTATTCCTGTAATAACTCTCTTAGAATTATTAATAAAATTATTTTAATAATATATAATTATAGTATATACTTTTCTAACTACTCTCTAAGAATAAATATAAGATAAATAATTATATAATCTAATATCTTATAATATAAGAATCCTAATCTTATTATTAATTAATTAGTATTAGATTTTTATCTAATTATATTATCTTTATAAGATATTAATTATATTAGATTTTTATAATATTACTTCTCTTTCTTTTAGTATTTTATTTTTAAAACTTAAAAAAATATATTTTTTTAGATTATAATTTTTCTAGATCTATTAATTCTTTTCTTTTATACTAATATTATTATACTAATAAATAATAATACTTAAAAGTATAATTATCTTTATTAATATAACTTTATTTTTATTACTAGTTCTATTATTAATATTTCTAATAAATCTTATTTTTTTTATAATATTAATTATATTATAAATTTAAGAAGTAAGAATTATACTAAATATATATATTATAATTAAAAATATATAAAGTAATTATATAATAAATAAGAGTAAGAATCCCTTAAGAGAGATAAAAAATATTTAACTAATAATTTAGTTAAAACTAAAAAATAATAGCTTAAATATTCTTAAAAAATATTATAAGTTATATGTAAGATTTTTTATCTAAGAAAATAAGAATAATTTCTAAAAGATTATAATAATTAGATACTTAGTTATAACTTTTTTATTATAAAATAATTTAATAATAAAATTTTTTTAAGTTTAGAGAATCTTTAAGAATTAGATTATTTAATTAATATTTAAGATAATACTTAATTTATTATAATATTAGATATTCTTAGTTTCTCTTAAATAATAAATAATCTTTCTTTTTAAATAAGTATTAATCTATTTACTAGTAATATTACTAAACTAGCTAGTAATAATTTATTAAATTTTTAATAGGCTTTTATATATTATCTAAAATATTATAATCTTTTTATTTAATCAAATAAAATGGTTTTTTACTAACTTATTTATTTCTTAAGATTTTTATTAATTTTTATATTTATTATAATTTAGCTTTTTTTTAATACTAGTTTTAATAATAAGATATAAAAGACTAGGTATATATAGTATATTAATTCTAGTAATTTTAACTAATAATTAATTATAATTTTTTTTAATAATAAATAATTCTAATTCTTAGTGATTAAGTTTCTGACTTAATTATTTAATTTTAATATTTTTATAAAATAAGAATATTTTTTTTTTGTCTTAAAATAAGTCTCTTCTTATAATATTTATTATAATAAATTATTATTTTTATATTTATAAAGTTAATATCTCTTACTAATTATTAGTATAATATTTTAAGTATTTTTATTATTTCTTTTACTTATTCTAATATAATTTTCTTATTTTTAGATTTATTATATATCTTTTGATAATACCTATAATTTATATAAAATAATATCTTATATATAATTACATGTGTTATATTATTCCTAATTATTTTAATTATAATTAATATAATATTATAAGTATTACTTAATAGTTTAGTTAGTTTTTTCTATCTAACTATTTATTTATAAATAATATACTATTATTAAGTAATAATTAATTCTTATAATATTTATTAATAATTTTTAAAATTTTAATATAAAAAGCTTGTCTTTATCTAATATAATCTTTTATAATATTTTATAATTAGTAATAATATAATATAATAATATATAAGCTATATCTTATACTATTATTATATTCTTTATTAATATAAGCTAGATATATTTTATTAATTTATTTATAATAATAATAATTATATCTTATTCTTAGATTCCGGTAATAATTTAATAAAATTTAT